>NC_139345.1:121857462-122017462 GCF_055883805.1 Amblyomma maculatum | reverse complement strand
AGGGAGATAAAAAAATATTGAGCTCGGCTGTTTGAGCAATCCTGCAACAAGATCACCAGGCCGAGAGGAATACTAGGCCCCGCAGCTTCTGTTTTTTCTTTATTTATGCTACTCAGATATGCGATTGTTAAAGTTATGCTGTTATTTCGACAACACAGTCCCGGCAGGGAATCCGGAGTGGGTCTAACATACAAACCGTTCCGTGGAGGAAGTGGTACCCATCACTATACATTGCAAATAAAAAGAAAAAAACTTGAGAAACTGCAGCCACCACAGCATTCCACGTCCTGTGGGATGAAAGTTCAAACGACTAGGGCACTAATTCCAGTTGTGCGCGCTCTATTTATAGTCTCTAATGGAATAAATGCCGAGTTTTTAATGACTAAAGGTTGTGACAACGCTTACGGTCCTATGAGAGCAAACCCCTGGCGCATTTTTTCGTCTTATCGCGTTTAGCTTTGGGACCATACAAAGCGATAATTTTTATGATTCACTGTAGCAACAGCGATTTCTCCCTATTCCAGTCTTGCGCCTTGTTCGCGACGCATGGATACATAGGCGACAATTGTACGAAAACACTTTGATCATTGCCGACGGCTGCACTCGAGAGCGCTGAGGAGCGTGCGAGCTTCCACGCGGTTCCGCTTGTAGCTGAAAAACCAACCTGCGAACATAAAAGTAGCCTTTAGATGTCCATGAAATCTCATGTATGGTGCATCACTAACAAATTTTTACTCTGATTTCGGCGCTGCTGCACTCAGCCGAAATGTTGACGCCGCCTCTGGGGCTGCCAAAATATAGCGTCCAAGCTTCATAAATGCAGTCTATAACCGAACCTCTCAACATAATCATCCACTCCGCGATTTCCCTGCAGGGGCAGACCTTTTCTCTCCAAAAAATTTGAAAAATTCAATTTCGAATATTTTTATTCTGCGTAAGTTTGAGAGTTTTGTCAATTTTTGAAGAAAAAAGTAAGTCAATTTAGGTTGCAAAGTTCACCTAAACTCAGCAAAAAATCTTTTTTGGGGCCACATTTTCACTACAAATTGTCAAGAGAAAGAGGCAGGCAGTTTCATGAACGGAACATAATTGCAACTACAATGCTACGATGTAGTAAATTCAACTTCATCGTTACTTTTATGGCCCGCTGCAGCGTAGGCTGTAGCGTTATGACTCAGTCTGAGCACGGGCTCTCTTCATTACTAAAATTTAAAACTTTACTAAAATTTAAAACTTTGTCCACCTTTTATGCTGACGGGTTTCAATTTCATTGTAACATAATGAACCTTGTAATATTAAGCTACATCCCAAACATTTTGTACGCCTTGCTGCAGGCTCACCCTCATTAGACAGCGCTGAAGAATGTTTCGCAGGTTTAAAGTACCAATCTCGAAATGCTAAAATAATTTCGATCGGTAAACCAGCGCTCATATGTTTCACAGGGCTGTATGTGTGTCTAATTACAAAAGAAATGCGCTTATAACACTTCTCTCTCATCCAGCCTGTACCCCTTCTATTAACTAGCACTCTGCCAATGAAATTCTAGATTTCACAGTCATCTCCTCGTGAATTACTTAATGAATTTATTTTGCCTCTCAGCCTGTACGACATGCTCATAACGCAGACCCGCCGCTGCGGCTTTGTCGTTAGAATGCTCGACGGCTAAGCCGGGAGACTCGGGTTTCATCACGGCCACCGCAGCTCCATATCAATTTATTGAGGCAAAGCGTAAGAGCTCGTGTATGTTAAATAACCGCATGAGATCCCAAATATTCGAAAGAATCCACTACGGTGCGTACCTCATGGAGTCAGTTTAGAACGTTAAATATTCCTTAACCCTAAACCAAACCACGTAGTCGCAACGTAGTTTCTGGCGGAAAAATTTCACGTGTACCCTATGACACATTCGTCTCTGCTGAGCGGTGCGTTGAACGTTTATTGAAGTTTTCTGATATGGCAAATAGTTACTTGTAAGCACTCGGAGATAGACGCGGAAGACGCGGCAGTTCACTGCCAGAAACACGCCGAATTAAAAAAAAAAAAAACAGCCTAACTTCAACGCTGTTGTCGTTTACCAAAACTCATCAGAACAACACCATCGTCGTCTCACGTCTGCATATCGTAACATTACATACTCTCCCCCTACCTTTCCCCCCACCTCGCGGAAAAAGCATAGTCCCAGTGCGTGCTCACCTGAGGTCGAATGGTAAGGTTTAGGAAGGGCGACATGCACGACTACTGGGGGAGGGGGAGGGGTTATGCTAGGAAAGTTGTGGTGCAAAGGCGAGATTTCTTAAGTCACGCCTGTGAGTTGCCCCAAGACGTGATAAGGCCCCCCGTAGCGATGACCTAGTTTCTAGTCCATGCTTACACTTCAGGCTGGGAGCCATAGGAGTATCAGGGAGTCAGGAGGGTAGTAGATGTCACGGTGATGAAGGTCGTAGGAGAGCTTTTGAGTGCGCTACGATGCGCTAAGCAGGTCTCGAGCGGCATTAGCGTGGGCGATGACATGAGAAGCCTAACTGTAGGAGGCGTCATCAAAAGGCAGTAAGATGTAGAGGAGAGGTAACTGCTTACGGGCGAGCTCAAGAATGCAGCGACTTTATTTTGTATGAAGGGCAAACAATAGAGGGCGGAGTTCGAGGTCTTTGAAAAAATATCATTGCTTCCATCGGTCTGCTGATCAGAACAATATGAAAAGTACAGCGCTATACTCAGCCGGGTGCTTCTTGTACATTCTCGCTGTGTGCACGCGAATTAGAGAGTGCTACTCTGCGAATGTGTACACTACTAGAGTGCTCAGATTTGTTTATGTTGTTTCTGCAGAATTCATATGAGATTGATGCCCGTTTATAAAGAGCCGAATCAAACGCTGTCTTGAAAACACACGCGTCATTTAGAAAAAGGACTTCAATTGGTCTTCAGGGCGAAATTTTAATAGCGTGCTTCATCTCAGAAGATTATCTTGTGCCATGAAAAGAAAACTGAATGATCTACGTTACGGGATAACAATGCAGTCAATTTTCCTCAGACTTTTATAAGACACATTGACAGGAAGTACCACTTTGGCATTTTTATATAAAGTGTGATTCTTAGTGGAAAAATACTGTTATCACTTTTACGTGAGAGCATCTCTTAGCAGGGCCAGAACTCACGCCCTTGCAGTTCGGATGGAATGCTCAAAGCATACCATCCGAGCAGAAGTCAGACGATCGAAATCCATGCGCCGCATATTCAAAAACTCGAAAGGGCATCCTTGATATCGGAAATCGAGACCCGTGTGGTGATTTACTGAAGCCAAAGAGAAATGTAGAAATAATCTGTACTCGTCCGAACAGGGTTGTTTGAAGAAAAAAAGAACATTTAACAAAGTCCTTGTGACAATACAAATACGTTTTTTTTTATAAACATATAGTCTATAGAAGGGGTAGTCTGCCGCATTGTGAAATATAGATTGCGCAGAGTTTCCACAATGATGTCGTCGATTTATTTTCATCCGGACAGGCTTTCATTCCTTTTCTGTCTTACACGTTCTATAAGGTTCGTGCCATTGTGAGCTTAAGCGCCCCTTGCCGGAAGCAGACATATCTCCGCATTGCCACACCAGCGGTCCCACCCCATTTCCGCCCCCGCCGCTCTACTATTTGCCTAGAACTGAAAAACGCGACCTTCAGTTGGCTATCCAGTGCCACGACTCGACATTGTCTTTTTTCCCAACGCTCGCTAGAATCCATCCTTCGCGAGTGACGGAGCATTGTTCAGTCTTTCAGCACAACGCAGGCGATTCCGAAAGCGGAGAGGAACGTACAGCACTCAGGCGGCGACATGGAAAGGATTTCAGCGCGGAATGACAGCTTATGGACTAAACGGCTGGGAGACGACCGAGTTCTCTTGCCAGATGAACTTCTGTACACATCCGAAAAATGGGTCAGGCTATGATTCAGTGTAGCAGATATTATTTATTGCACTTCAAAATTTTAATGATGCCGTTGCTTGCAGGTAATTTAGTACAGAACACTGCAGATGAGAAGATGAAAATAGCGCGAAGAAGCAAAGGGGAAAGAGATGTGAAAACGATACTAATGACCTTTTTTACGCAATAGCTTTATGCTTCCATCCAGTGATGTCTCCTAGCGCTATCTCAAGCGTGCTTGGCCTGAAGTAACCTAAAAGAAAACACTTTGTGGTCGGAAGTTAATTCAACACCGATGGAGGTGAGTTCTAGTGCTTCGTTTTCTACTGCATAACACCTCGTCATCACCATTTGTCTGTCTTTTTCTCTATTTACAATAGCCAATAAGCACGAAAGCATAAAACACTAATCAAACTTTTGTTGAAGCGAGGCTTGGCGTTAAAACTGCTTCATCCCAACAATTTGTTCTATAATTTCCACCCATGGGAGTGCCTGAATAGACTACGAAGGAATTATTTCACAAATGCACAATGTTTATTATAGTTACTCGAACTGGCTGTATGTTAACTTTGGCGTTATTAACCCCATGCGCGTTTTCCAAACGCTGTAGAGGCCCCAATCAAGACATGTGGTAACGGACATCGCCGCTTCTTACGGCACCGCCTATGACAAATGTCCAAAATGTTTAATTCCAGACTCTTACCCGTTGCTTTCCATACCGTCGTCTCGATCAATCTGCCTCGAGGCACACATGGATGCCGAAGAAACCTCTGCGGCATTGCCATTGAGCCGTCTTAAGCGGCCTCATAATCCTATACTTCGCTAGAAGCAAGCGTCCACTCACTGGTTTCCTGGGCCAGTCTTTTACTGTAAGCCTGTTTGACATTGAAAATTGATCCTTGCACGGAAACTGAAACCCAAGTGAAAACAAAGGTGACCTAATTCTCTTTTTGATGAACAATGAGGAATCATCCGTCATTCTTTTCCATTTTCGTATAAGCGAATCCTTGACTAAAATGTCGCGTGAAAAATTAGAGAACAGTGCGAAAAAAGACGCAAAACTCTTTTTTCGCATCACGTGACAAAAAATATTTCTTGTTTGTGGGTAATTATTTCTTGTCACAGATGACATATCGGTATTCTTTTTTTTTATTTTTGCGGCTTAAAATATTGTAACTTGAAAGCTTTGATCGTGACGTCTGTGGGGTTTGCACAGTTCGATTTTACGGCAAGGCGGACAATATATGCATTATGCTGCATACTATCTAGACAATAATTCAAGAAAAATTGTCTAACGAACTTTTAGGTTTAAATTTTAAAAGTTAATGTTATTTAGTAAAACTGAAACATGTCAAAGTAAGACGAGGGCCCCGTATTTAAACTTTTGTCGACTGCAGGGTGTTTGGCTATGTTGCGTGCCAGAAACGCGCATCTGAGAGCTTGTTAGTTAGCTTTTCGGCACTGTACACGTTTCTGTAATTGCGTCTTACAGAATAATGTAATAGTGTCGCCAAAATCGTGCACTCTCATTCCACCTTACCAAATACACAACCCACATATAAGTCTGCTTTCTAGGAAAGAATTGTAATAGACGCTATTTCATGAACATGCGACACCGAAAAGCAAATTCTAGCGGTATCAAATGCATATTTTTGACCCTTGATATTTTGAAACAGCTGCCTATTACTGATATTAAAAAAAAAAAATTTCACATTAAATTGTTGATGTCCTCCAACTTCGAACTATATCTAACCAAAACCCTCCAGTCAACAGTAAAAGTGCATGTCAGGCGATTTTCGTTCAAAATTTCACTAATTTTTATGCCGGACATGATGCCACTTTGCTGCAATATCCACTTGAGTAGAGATTATAGGCGTATCTGTTGTAGTTTAGAAGTTTTCGAAGGGTGAACAAGATTACTCCGTAGTTTTAGCTATGCTTATTCAATATCGATCAAGACGGGATGGTTTTGCTGGTTGTCACATGCTGCTCTACAGAAGCGGAATAATCCAGACCAAATACCACGCGCAACGTCATCTAGCCGCTTTTAGAGAGCAGCTCTTTCGCGCCCGTTCCTGAATTTCGCGTCGGCGTCGGCTGCGTCGGCCTCGTAACCAGCTCCACCCACATTTCACCCAACCAGTTCGAGCTGGCGCTTCGGCAACCGGAGCCTCGCAGGAAGAGAGGGGGGGGGGGGCACTAAGCGGCGAACGGTGGGGCAGGAGCGCGCGCAGCAACGGGAGAACGCGAGGAAATGAAGGGGGGGGGGGTCGCTGGAGGCAGCGCTAGCAGCCACTGACTGATGCCGCTGACGCCAATAGCGAGTTAAGACAACGTGAGTGCGTAGATTGATTGATTTTATAGGAAGGGAAAGGCGCGGTAACTATCTCACTGTTTTCTGTGGACACCGCAACCACGCCGTAAGGGAAGTCGCAGCCATGCAGAAAAAGGAGGAGGGGTTCCCCTCTCTTCCTGCGTGGCGGCGACGGTGCTCTCCGGTTGCCGAAACGCTGGCTCGCTATTAGCGGATAACGGTGCATGCATCCCGTTCTCACTTGCTTCACTCGCTAGCGGCGTCAGCGGCATCAGTAAGTCGCTGCTATCTGTTCGTCGCGCAGCGTTCCTATGGGCCCAAGTGCTGTCTCTCGCAACCTCCCGCAACCTCCAGATAACTCTATTGCTGCCTTCATTTCTCGGACCACAAAGCTTCTTTAATGACAGCCAATAACTTTTAGCGGAGTGTTTCTTGAAGGAATACGTGTGAAAAGAGAACGTCTGTAATTGTACATATGTATCTTGCTCGAAATCTTCGCCTCAATCTATCGAAAAGGTGAAACGGCTGATGAGCTGCGCTCAAATTTCGCATTAGGATTTAACGTAATCGTGGGCAATTTTATTTTTAGTTTGGAGCGTAGCTCTTTGGCGCCTGTTCCTGCGTTTTACAGTAACTAGTAACGTAATCGTCGGTCTCACTCCATTGATGGGCCTGGGACAGGTAGGTCACCGCCGCTTGCGGCGGGGGCTAGCCTGCCACAAAATTTTTATCTGTTGTAGGCCGCCATTCACCGATTCGGTGGTGGACGACGGCCGTTGTTGCAGCGCGCGTCTTTCTCTCCCTCTTCCTTTACTTTCTTCTCTATTTTCTCTTCTGTCCGCACGAGGCAGCGGAGGTGGCCCGAATACTGTGCCGGAGTACCTGGGTTCGAACCCGACCTCGGCACCAGCGTTTCGATGAAGGCAAAACGAAGAGGCGTGCGTGTGCTGTGCGATGTCAGCGCACGTTAAAGATCCCCAGGTGGTCGAAATTACTCCGAAGCCCTCCACTACGGCTCATCTTGCTCTCTTTCCACTTTCACTTCCCCCTTCCTCCCTTCCCATACGGCGCGGTTGAGGTGTCCACAGAAAACGAATGAGACAGTTACCGCGCCTTTCCCTTGCTATAAATCAATCAATCGGGCAGCGGAGGTGGCTCAGCTACAGAGCCAGTAGCAGACCCGTGAAATTTCTTTTCCTTCTTCCTACAGTCACAACAACAACAACAACAACAACTTGCATTTCCTTAACTCTCTTTAATACATATGTGCACGTGTCAGGGACTCCACTGTATATGGCCCTGTACAAGGATTCTGCGAAGAATATATCGCACAGATCGCGGTACAACTTTTTTCTCTTTACAGCAGACAAATATTCCAGAGCGTGAGGCGCTGAAAGAAATTTAACACTCTTGATGACCTCCCTACAATATCCAGAAACCCCACACGCGCCGCAGCCTACCTTGGCAGCCGGTGCCCAAGAATTGGTCGGAACCATCGCAAAAAAAAAAAAAATCGTTTGATCACCGGACGTAAAAACATATTCCTAAGCCCAAAACCCCCATATTTACTCCTCCGGAACCGATTCGTCTTGCTGCAACGTTCCCACTCCGCCGCCCAAAATGAAAACGGCAAATCCTGTGAAGCTTTTGTAAGTTTACACGCGAACAATACAACACTTGCAACACGTACCATATTCTTAAACATAGAGAATAAGGATGGGTTTCCATTTGACGTAATTATGCTTGTAGGCGTCCACTGTATATGGCGCGCCAAAATGGCAGGCTATCACTGAGACAGGGATGTATGACCGGCCCGAATTTATCTTCGAGAGAGTATGCAGTCGTTTATCGCCATTGAAAAGGTGGCTGCAGAACCTCACGAATAACTCTCAAGTGTCGAGCCTTCGTTTTCGCTGCGGGAGACTTAATGCGACGAGGCCAGTAACGCTGGCAGATCCTGACATTCATTCATGTACATTGCCTTGTTTGTCTTTTTTAATGTTTTGATCGGAGTTCCCTTTCGTGTTATGTAGTGTGCCAAAGCCAGGCAATAGAGAAAAAATCCGGGGCGTGGCGCAGTTAATAAAGCTATCAGCTATGGATACAAGGGATGGAGGTATGATTCACGGTGGATACAAGGTTATTTATTTATTTTTAACTATGCCCCTCAAAAGTGCGACACCCTCTGCCGACAGCCCCAACTGACAACGACGCGGCATTAAAGGCTTTCGTCCTAATATATAGAGACCCTCTGCTCCATAAACAGCACCTTTCAGAGGCGAGACTAGTCAGATTACATATACTAAGCGTGGAGGCTTACAAACAGGGCCCTTTAAAGGCCCGCGCCTTGTACAAATATTTTGAATATCTTCGTCTCGCGCCCAAGGCAGCAAGGAACCGCCAGTGCGAAGTTGCACCGAAGTCTTATCTATGTTTTTGCGTGCGACAATTGCGCAAAGCTCTAGTCATTCTGTCTGAACTTCCGATATGAGCACACAGTTTCAAGCATAGAAAGTTTTAACAAAGTTATTTTCTATTAGGAGAACAAGAGAGCCATGAATTATTCCAAGTACTTCAAAAGACGGCCACGCCTGTTTATATTTAGTCACGTCCGTTTGCCATCTCTGCAAGTAAAAAAAAATGGCCGTGCTTTCGGTGGCGCATAGAAGCAGCCGGTTTTCTTGCGCGTGTTCCTGTTGCTCCCTTACTCTCTCAGATTAAACCGGATCGAAATGCAAACACGGGGCGTTTATTTTTTGCACATCATCGACTGGCGAGCTCAGCTGCACTCACAAAGTTCACACAGTTCACTTCATGTTGCCAGGTGTATGCCGCTAATTTGTTTTTTTTTTTTCTAAAAGCTAGTGTCAATAGCTATATTCTTCGAGAATTGCCCTTTTCGCGAACTTTTCTTCTGAAGCGTTTTTTTTTTTTCGACCCCTCTTCCTGTCAGAACATGTGGAGAGCTCCTATTTTTCAGAGGACGGGACACCCTCCACGAATTGATATAACGAGTTACCAAAGCATCGCTGTTTTAAGGTCAACAGAACGTACATAAATATCGATATGCTGAAACCTTCCTCTGCGGAATTTCTCCGCATTTTACAGTATCGAGCTCTTTGTGTTGCAACTGCTCTGTCTTTGAGAATCTGCTCATGTTGATTGAGATGCGACACGAACCAGCATTATTTACTTTATGCCTCGAGCATTATATTCATCAGTCAGTTCTAGTAGAAGTGCCGACGCTAAAATTTGCATATTTAAGGTTCGTCATATCGACGTGGTTGCAATTTCGGTGTACCTGCCCCTTTCTGTTGTAACCTAAGCGTCCTAATCCCTGAGGCACCGCGGTGGTGCAGGACAACATGCATGAAAGAAATATGGCTCCTTTTGTTTATAAGAACATTATATATGTGTTTACATTTATGCCAAAGTTTAATAAATTCGAGGACTCAAGTTGAATATTTCGATATTGTTTTCCTACCGGGGCTCCCTTAACCTCCTGGATATGTGGTTCTTTGTCAATGAATTTATAAATGGTTCCAAATAGCAAGGATAGTAAGGTTAATTGTGAATATTAAGCCACCATACCAGCGTACACGCGATTTAGGCATTACTGTAAACGTTAATGATGAGTTTGTCCCACTATCCAGTTGGATGTAGAGTAGAAGGGAAACATGATGAATTCAATTCGAAATTCGTATGGTAGCACCCTCCCTCCACAGTGAATATATGGTTAGGGCGTTCGACTACTGATAAGGGCGAAGCTCGTTCGATTCCGGCCGGGGCGACCGCGTTTCGATGGAGATAAAACGCTAGGCGCCCGTATGTCAGCGCACGTTAAAGATACCTACGCGGTGCACGCGATTTGGAACCTCTTACCACAGCATTTCAAGTAGCCTGAGTCGTTTCTCGGTATAAGTCTATGAAACGTGTACAGGAATGAGAGCTATGTCGTATCCACGCCTTGGCGGATAACCTGTAAAGAACTAGCAGGTCGCCAATCATTGTTGTAGGTTGCATTAAGCTTGACTGTGCACAAGGTAAGCTCGAAGCTGTGGAGCCCAGTCCGGCGTGTGCAAGCTGCAAAACAAGGTTTCTTTCGAGCTAATGAAACGATTCAAATCTCCCCTACTTTTAAATACTAAGGGGAAAATGATGTTAATTTGTTCAATTTTCCGGGCCTAACTCTCATTCAGTTACCCCAATTACAGCCGTACAGTCAAGCAAGGAACTGTGCTGAGGATAAATGACATTATTGATATCTACTTTAAACCCGATTCCTCCTAACATGTTATGTGCGTGACGTGCTGAGGGTCCCGCACTATGTATACATGATAGAGGAGTAGTGACGGTAAACAATCATTTGTTTGTTACCTTCAGATTATATTCTTCACGTCAAACGTATATTCAACTGGAAATATTTGTACAGAAAACGATGTTTATAACTCCAATAAACGCGAAAATTATTGCACGCGAGTCGGCTTTAAAGCGCCAGGAACAAGGTTTTTACAGAAAACATTAGGATAACTGTGACGCTGCGGGTATTGCCCCAAATAAAAATCATCGTAAACATCGAATGCTAGCTCTGCGTTAAGCAGCAATGTGGGAGTGTGGGCTCCATGAGCGCATAAATGTTTATTAAGGATCATTTTTACACACGATGCCGTACAATATTGGTCCAAACCTGCTGAGATCAAATTTCGGCGCTAGCCGGGGCCAGATATAGGGGTGACTCAAAAAAATTTATAGGTTACTATCGTGTTCGCTTGAATCAAATTAGGCTAGATAGCAATTTAAGCCAAATCATTCGAAGTGAAACGTTAAGGGTGACCCGGAAACAGTTTGGGGAGGGCCAGGGTAAATTTAGAAAGTGTGGCAGTTTGAAGGGGTGGCATTAAACCGCACAGCCCCTACACAGATGCAATGTAACTGTTCATGAACCACGAGGGAAACAAAGGGTCAAGGACCGGGACGACACAGTGTGAACACTCGGATTATATTTATTGCACTTGATAGCAACGCAGAGCATGCCTCTTTCCTTCGAAGAAGAAGGCTACGTAAGAATCCGTTCTGACTCACTGGCTGGGGAATAGTGGTGCGACTTCAGCAGAGAACATTTGCGCAAGACGGGAATGGCGGCTGTGATTTCACGTGCGCGCCACATTCTTAGGAAAAAGCCATACCAAGGCATCCGTTCACCATAGATAAATTAGTTTGGGCATCGAGTTTGGTCCACATTGGCCGAGGCAGAATTTTAGAGAGTGGCCCGGGCCATATTTGGCGCTTTGGCGCTGGCCCTGGCCAAATTTGAAGGTTAGAATTGTAGTGTTTGTGTGAATGCAGCATGCAGACAGGAAACCCGACGCCTTCGGTGTCTAGGTACCAAAGGCTCTTTATTCTCCACCTTTCCATCCCACGTTCATGGCACCCCAAGTGCAAAGTCTTCTCCATGTTGCATTGCTTTAAGGACAATGTTTATATTTCGTCGGCAGATATTTATTGAGTCCAACACCTCCTCCTTCGCCATCGTTGGTGCCGCGGGCTACTTGAGCGGCACCCTCTCTTTTAAAGCGGCATTCTTTCAACTGGCTTAATTACATGAACGCTTCGCATCATGTAAGCCTCTTGGGACGATGCGCCTTTCTGAGAGGTTTCGTTTCCCAATGCTTGGTTTTCGCTGTCCTGAGGAAGTTTCAGTCTAACCTCTGTTCCCTCGGTTGTTTACGGCTGACGATTATCTCCGTCCACGTCCAGCAGCGGTGTTAAATGCATTCTGGTCTTTTTAACGTCGTCAGTGTTTGTTTCCACGATGTACGGCCTGGGAAACTTAGCCTAAGTGACGAAATTACCTGTCTAGTTTTGTCTCCTAACCATACAGTTTCACCTGGCTGAGGACTAATGTAATGCAGTTGTGGTAAATAGCGCACAGAAAATATGCGTCTGGTCTCTTCCTTAGATCTCCCGACGGTGCAGCTCCTCCTGCGGATAAATGTGCCTCTGCAATAAGTTCCATATTTTCGCTGTCTCTTCGGTCGCTCCAATTGCTACCATTTTACCTGTTTATCTCACCATGAATTTTCCTTTGATGGACATAATCACATTTGTCACAATAGGAGTATTACACGTAATTGAAAGGCTTAAGGTGTCGTTATCGTGTGGAATTGAGAAATAATTTTGTAATTTTGTTAAATACAAACACGTACTCATCTAATATACTGTCGAAAAATTTTGAGCAGTAGTTTGATGCAGGCTGTGTACCCAATGACTGGAAGGTTGGAAAAGTAATTCCTCTGCGTAAGTCAGGCGATAAACGCTGTCCTAATAACTATCACCCCACATTGCTTACCAGCATTCTATGCAAGATCATCGAACACGCCCAGTCGCAAAAAACTACAGATCAGTGTCAAAAATACGAAAAAGTATTCTGTAGTTCAGTCGTAAACGTCATATTTTTCTGTAGTTTTGTAGCACTATTTTGTAGTTCTGTAGTTGTTCTGTAATCTATTTCTAATGTCTCTAGTTCTGTAGCCCTTTTCTTTTGTAACAACAGAAATTTCAGATGTTACTACTGAACGTTCTGCTGTCAAAACCAGTTTTCCGTCAAAAACCCGGAAAAACATTCTGTCGTAAAAACAGAACATTTTCTGTATTTTTTCTCTGCTGGGCGTCATCTCTGATCTGGCCAATTATTAGAAAAAAGTTCTTCCTTCCGTAATTTTCAGCATGATTTCTGAAAAACATTCTCATGTGACCCCCAATTTTATGTTTCACACATGACCTCCATTACATTACCGATGAAGAGACACTCGCGGACTGCATATTCGTGGACTTTTGTAAACCTTTTGATAATCTCATAAATTACTTCTCTTTAAACTAAGCAGATTGAACTTAGATTCTAACCTGCTTTCAATGTTGCACTCTTTTCTTACTAATCGATCTCAGTTCGTAAAAGCAAATAATACTGACTCAGTTTTCCCAGCTGGTTCCTGTGCGCCTCAGTGTTAGTCTTAGGACCTCTGCTTTTCCTATATACATAAATGATTTGCCGACAAGACGTACTTCATCAATTTGTCTCTTTGCGGACGATGTTGCTATTCGTCGTAAAATGAACATTGAATGCGATGTCTCTATATTATAATCCGATATTAACGGCATTCGGAATGGTGTCAGTGTTGGAATATAAGACTCAACATTATTAAGTGTTAATATATGCGTGTCTCTCCCGTCATAACAACAGATAATACATACCACTTTAACAATGCTCCTCTTGAGTCTGTCTCCTCATACAAATATCTAGGTGTCCACATAACTAATAACTTTTTTTATAAAAAAATGCATGTTTATCACGGGGTTAATAAGGCTAAACCAAAAGCTTGGCTGTAAAAAAAAACGATTTAGCGCACTAAAACATTTTTTTTAAACTTTGGCTCGTCCAAAACTGAAGTGATGAGTGAAACGACGTCTGAGACTCTGGTGTCGTTTCACTCATCACTGAACTGGAAAGTGTGCAGCATCGCGCATCTCGATTTATATTGTCTAACTGTCATCGTGCTTCTAGCGTGACAGCCATGGAAGATTTACTGTCGTTGCCTCTTCTAACGGAGCGCAGAAAAATATTTAGGCTGTTTGCTTCATACCATTTCCCACTTTTTAATCATTTCTCACCAAATACTGCCATGACTCCTTCCATTCGAGCACTTCTAACAGTTGGAATAGCCTTCCTTGTGTCATTGCTAAAATTACAGGTTATTGCTTTTCGTGGAGCTGTCCCTAACCTTTCTTGCTCTAATTTTTACGAGTGTACTTTTGCTTTTGTTTTTCAATGGTGCAGTTTTCATTCACCCCCCTCGCCTGTGTAATGCCCTTGAGCGCTGAGGGTAAATAAATAAATAAAATAACGCACTAAACGAGAGCTTCTTACTAAGGTGCACGTTGAGCGCCCGGCTCGGGGCGAAAAGGGCAGCAATTCGATTTGGTTAGACCTATGTTTTTCTTCTCAGTGAGAGTACTTTTCTTTCATCAGAGGCAATTTGTAATTCAGTATTGTTCAGCTTGAGACTTCGCAGACGACTTCACAGCCCTTCAGAACTCCTTCCCCGTGCAGCTACTGACTAGGGCTTGTGCGTACGTGGTGTGGCATATCACACAATCCGTCGCCCTTCGAGTACTCGGCTACGTGACCTGTCACCTGCAGGAGCCCATGTGATATCAACTCCGAAATATTTGAATTGTTCGATAGATTAACAAGGTCACGCAATATGGCCGAGAGCTGATTAGTTAGCGGAATTTACGTCGTCACTTATGACCTATTGGTTTCACCGCGCTAACACATTGAACGACAGAAAAGACAAACACCACGGAGCGCGAACTAACAACTGGTTTTAAAGGATGAAACGGAAGTCATTTTCTACACAAAACGTGATGGTCATCAAACAAACATAAGCAACGAGGAAACATGAGGAAACAATCATCGCAGGGAACAAAGGCATACAGCCAGACACACTCATCGCGATAATCTAAGCAAATCAACTTCTTTCGCTGACAACGACAGTGATACGTTGCTGATACACATATCGGCCCTGACGGACATATCGGCCGTGATACACATATCATATGACCTGACTCGACTAATTATAGAATGATATTGTTACCGGAAAGATTCACAGTAAGGCTGTTTTAACTCTGCGGCGAATTCAGGCTGGAGATCAGCTGCAATCATGCTTTTAACAGGATCAGGGCGCGATGTAGAGGACGAGGGAGGTGTTGCAGGGACTGCATTTGTATTATCGGTAGTCAGAGCTGAAATGGCACAATCGTTCATCGGCGACAGCTCTGCTAGTGAAATTCCCTCGGGCAGAACCTGAGTTGATAAGCTGAAGTTAAGGACCGGGAGGGTGGTACGGTTCTGGGAGATATGCACAATCAGATGAGGAAGGGTGACGTGCCGCTGCAAGATGACATCAGTAATGGGACACGCGAGATAGTCGCCGTCTGGGACGGGGGGGAATGGTGACATAGGGATGTAGACGGCAGCTTCAGGAGGAAGGCGGCAGAACTGTGCTGATCGAAGGCGGGGTGAGCAGGAGGGGTCTTCAGAGCAGAGCGGAAGGTCCAAGCGAGGTAGGCCGGTAGAGCAGTCAATGAGGGCAGAGTGGGCTGTTAAAAAGTCAATACCAAGGATAACGTCGTGGGGGCATTCTTGGAGGACGGTGAACAACACTGGAGCATGACGACCACCAATGGTAACTCGTGCTGTGCACATGCCAACCACGGCAGCAGGGCTTCCATTGGCAACGCGAACTGTGGGCGAGATGGCTGAAGTAAGGACTTTTTTGAGGTGACGGCGAAATGAGGAGCTGAGAACGGACAGTTGGGCGCCGGTATCAATAAAGCAGAAACGGGAACACCATCCACAAGGACGTCGATGCGATTATTTTGTAGGGCAGGGGTCAGCAGAGGTTTTTCAGTCCGGGTCACAAATGCAGCGTCACCTCCGGGAGCTGCATTGGCTAGTTTTCCGGTATGTGGCTGGAATAAGACGGGGACAAACGGCGGCGAGGAAGAGGAGAACGCGAGCGTCGGGTCTGCGGGGATGGTGAACGGTGGCATCACGAGCAGGGACACCGGTGTCAACTGTGGTCTGGTCGGGGCGAGGTGAGGTATAGCGAGGGGCATAGTCTCCGCGGCGGTCGACGTAGGTGAATTGACGAGATGGCGTGTACCAACGGCTACGGCAGTGACGGGAAATGTGGCCAACGCGGGAACAAGTAAAGCAGATGGGACGATTGTCATGGGCACGCCACTCATTCGGATTGCGGTACCGATATCGGGGCGAGAAACCGGCGGTGGGTGAGGCAGCTGCAATTACTGGAGGGGCACGTCCTGAATCCACGGTGTTGGTGCGGCAGGTAGAAGGAAGACCCATATTGGCAACCTCTTGGCGAACAACAGCCTGAATGAGTGATATTGTAGCCAAGGTATTGTCGGGGGTAGGCGAGAGTGAAGCTGCAGGAGTCATTGCCTCGAGCTCTTGGCGGACAATGCGGGTCAAAGTAGTGTCGTTAGTTGGCGGTCGAGGAGGCGGAAGATCGACACAGGAAGAGCTGGCAGCCGTGTTCGGTAGACGGTCGAAACGATGCGATATGCGTCTCTGTTTCGCTTGTTCGAAACGTCGGCACACTTGTAGTACAGAGTCCACGGTGGAACAATCCCTGCATAAAAGGAGGTTGAAAGCATCGTCGGCAATGCCTTTTACTATGTGGCCGACTTTATCCTCCTCAGGCATGGCGTGGTCGACTTTGCGGGACAGGGATAGGACGTCCTGTATGTAAGTGATGTAAGACTCTGTAGACGCTTGCGCGCGAGAAGCGAGCGCCTTTTTCGCGGCAAGGTGACGGCCAATGGGCTTTCCGAAGAGGTCGTGTAGCTTCTGCTTACAGATGTCCCAAGATGTGAGGTCCTCTTCATGGGTCTCAAACCACACCCGCGCTGTCCCAGTCAAGTAAAAGATGACATTAGCAAGCATAAGTGTGGGATCCCACCTGTTGTGCTTGCTGACTCGTTCGTATAGAGCCAGCCAGTCGTCGACATCAACGTCGTCGGTCCCACAGAAGGTTCCGGGGTCACGGTTGATTGATTGATTAAAACTTTAATTTCCACCGATTTAGGAGGCCCCCTACTCCCCGCTCCTGGCACGCAGGCCTGAGGAACGGGGGCTGGAACCTCCGCGACTGAGGACTGGCGAATATACATTGGTTATTCGCGGCCTCAGCCGCCAGGCGGACGGCTTTCTGCTGGTCAGCGGGGACGTCGCTTCGCAGCAGGGTTACCCAGGCTTCTCTACTTTTAATGTTGTCCCTAGCGCCCGGAGACTTAGGGCATTCCCAAATTATATGGTCGAGGGTCCCCCTCGCTTCGCAGGCTTTACATTTATCGTTTTTTTCTCTCCTCTATCTGGGTGTGAAACAACCAGACAGGGTTCGGGAAATTTCCGGCTTGTAATCGCCGCCAGGCTATGGCCTCTTTATTATTTAAGCTAGGATCCGGTGGCGGCATCAGACGTCTTCCTAATCTATAATTTTCTATTATTTCTTTATAGGTTTGCAAACGTTCGTCCATCGCCTGGCAGTCGGGCGGCTCCGCGTTTGCCCGGAAGTAGAGATCTCGGGCTAAATCATGGGCCGCCTCGTTGCCAGGGACGGACGTGTGTGCTGGGACCCAAATTAGGGTGATTTTGCGATCAATTTTAGTTGCAGCTTTTAGAATTCGGGCGGCTTCTTGTGAGACCCTGCCTTTTCCGATATTCCAGAGAGCAGTTTTACTGTCGCTAAAGATCAATCTAGCCTTCGTTCCGACGCAAGCGAGCGCTATTGCGACCTCTTCAGCCGTGTCTATGTTTCTACTTCGGATGGTGGCGGAGACGACTGGTGCGCCGCTACCATCGACTACCGCGGCGACTGCCGCCCCTGATAGGCCGCTTGCAGCGTCTACGTAGGCAACTTCTTTTACTCTGAATTCTTTTGCACTTCTAACCAGTGCTTCTGCTCTCTTCTCCCGTCTCTCCTTGTGGTATTCTGGGTGCATGTTGCGGGGGAGAGGACGGACAATGATGTTCTCGCGACATTGTGGTGGTAGGAAAACCTTGTCGGCTGTGCCCCTATCTATTTTTCGACCCACCCATTCTAAGATGGTTCGACCCGTGCTCGACCTACTTAATCTTTCATGTTGGGCGATTCTCACCGCTTCAGCAAGTTCCGTCCAGCTATTATGCACTCCCTATTCTATCAGGCATTCCGTAGAAGAGGAGATGGGTAGACCCAGCGCCCTCTTGACGCAACGCCTGATGAGTGCGTCTATCTTTTCTTTTAAATTGGTCCTGATGTTGAGGAACGGTGTGGCATAGCATATTCGACTTATTATGTACGCCTGCATCAGTCTCAAGAGGCTTCTCTCTTTGAGGCCTCTGCCTTTGAATGCAATCCTCCTAAATATTCCTGTTACCTGCGTCGCGTAGGTAGTGAGTTTTTTTATCGTTCCGTCATTATACCCGTCCTCTTGAATAAAAAGTCCGAGTATTCTGATTTGCTGGACTCTTGGTACGGTTTTGCCCTTCGACCTTTATTTCTACGTTAAAGTCGCCCTTGCACCTCATTGATTTTGGATTATATATGAAAAGTTCGGATTTTTGCGTAGAGCACGACAGACCCCTTTCGGCCGCATAGGACACAATGGTGTCCGCCGCCGCCTGTAGGCGTTCCTCTATGCTGCCATCGCTGCCGTTGTTCATCCAGAGATTAACGTCGTCCGCGTAAATGCTGAACTTCAGGTCTTTTATGACTTTAAGGGCGGCAGGAAGGCCTCTCATCACTACGTTAAAAAGGAAGGGGGAGAGCACCGAGCCTTGCGGAGTTCCTTTACTTCCCAGGTGGACAGTGGGGGATTCTAGGTCCTGAAACTTTAGTTTCAGCGTCCTGTTTGTCAGGAAATCCATTACGTAATTATATGTCCTCTCGCCGACTCCTAATTCCTGTAGTCCTGCGAGAATTGCCTGGTGTTTTACGTTGTCAAATGCTTTTGTTAGATCTAGTGCTAGAATTACCTTCGCGTCTCTGGATTTCGAGTCAATTATATCATGTTGTAATCGGAGCATTACATCCTGTGTGCACAGGCCCGGTCGGAACCCGACCATCTCATGCGGCCACAGGTCGTTTTTCTCCATGAAATTAGTTAGCCTTGTTTGGATTACGCGTTCCATAAGCTTTCCAATACATGAGGTTAGAGAAATAGGTCTGAGGTTTTCCAATTTCGGAGGCTTGCCAGGTTTTGGAATTAGCACAACGTTTGCAGTTTTCCACTGCTGGGGAAGACGACCGCTACTCCATACTTCTTGCATGTAGTTGGTGAGTGCCGTTATGGAAGCGTCGTCTAGGTTTCGTAGCATTTTATTTGTTATTCCATCGGGGCCGGGAGCTGATCGCGTCTTTAAGCTAAGGATTTCGGCTCTAACTTCCGCTTCTGAGATGGGCGCGTCGAGGGCCTCGTTCGGTGGGCCCGCGTATCTAAGAGGGAGGGATGTTGTATCGCCGACATATGTGTCTACGAGTTTAGTTATTAGTTCCGCGTCAGTCCCCTCGAACGCGTGTCTTGCCTTTGCTATTGTTGTGTTTGACTGTGTTTTCGAACTGTCGGGATTAAGAAGATATCGTAGCAGGCTCCACGTCTTTGAAAGGCTCATGTTGCCCTCCATTTCATCGCACCTGTTACACCAGTTTTGCTCGCAGAGTTTAATTGCATAATCCTCAATTTCCTTATTGTGCCTGGCTATTTTTCGCCTTAGGTTTCGGTTCCATCTCTGACACCGGAGGCGTCTTTCCATACTTTTTTTTGCTTCCCACATGTGTAGGAGTTTCCTGTCGACTGTTTTCGGTGCATCGTCCCCCTCTAGGGCAATGGCAGTGGATTTAACGTGGTGCATGAGGGTTAAATCCGCTCATACTGGTGGCAATAATGCGTCGGCCGCTGCGGAGATCCAGCTTGTGACGGGGATCGAAAGATTGACCTCCACCAAGAGATGTTACGGGAAAGATTCACAGTAAGGCAGTTGTCCACACCACTGAGGATGATCACAGCACAGCACTCGCACACCACAGCACTCGTCTGCGTCTTCTTCTTCTGGGAGTCTGTCGCACTTCTTTTTCGTCAGCACGGCCAGCGAATACCGCTCAGTAACACTATGATAGACGCAGTATACTGGAAGGTATTTTTTATTACCTCTCGACAAACTAAACATTCTTTTGACAGAGGCTGTGGTGCTTACTCGGCACGTCTGCATGGGCTCGTCAACAACTCGACGACTGCGCAAAGTCTCGAGTCAACTACCCTCTCGCGGGGTCGAGCTGCCCTCAACCTGGGGTCAGCTCATCACTGAACTTCTCGAAAGTTCCAACAGCCCCACATGGGGTCACACACAACACATCGTCGAACTCTGCAAATTCCAGCTGATGGTAATCTCGAACCACCTTGAAAGGTTGGAGTGTGCGAAACTTGACCTTCAAACTCTATAGAATAGTTTCAGTTGTGAAGAGTAAAATCCATCAGATTAAGCAAAAAGTTAATTGCCGTCTCGTTTTCAACCTTCACAAGTTGTAGAGCGAGAATAGGCTATGGCAGCAAATTTTGAGTGCTTCTCACCATCTTTTTACCAAAATGTGTGTTTTTAAATTTCTTGTTAGTCGTCCGGTGACCTTTATGTCATCCCCTTTTGATTCTCTGATTGGTTAGTAGCATCCTAACGTCACATGGTCACATGACCTGTCTGAGAAGTGAGTGGTTGGCAGGTATGTTAAATGTTGTGGCACGTGCCATGACTCCTCTCTACCAATCTGAGATTGTCACCGCAACCCCGGGACGCCACATCATTTTTCTCAATGTGCGGGCTGGTGCTATGGCATTCATAATTATTTCTTAAGAGTGTCAGGGCTAAGGCAACGAATGATCTAATGTTTTCTACGATGGTCTTCCGTGATGAGCCTAGGAACCCACTTATGATATATCGTGCTTTATTGACAATATAAAAGCATTAAATAAATAAACAATTTCTGTCGTATTTATTGACATTTGTTTTTTGTTTTCAGTTCATGCCTGAAATTTGTATTTCGCCTGACCGAGGAACTCAGTGAAGTGAACTGCACCTCACAAACAATCGAAGGTGATTATCCGCGCGGATGCAGCCCGCTATGTCTTCAGTCGATCTTTCCACTTTTAAATTTGAGCATTTGGCGCGTTCCCTAAACACGCATTGCAGACATCCTTGCGAAGCGCTGTTGGATTGACCCTCCTCACAGTAACTTTGCAAGATCGCCTTCTACACCAAAGAAGAGAAGATGTATTCACTGCCCACTCCCCTTTGCCGACCCTGCGCCATAAATAGGCATCGGCGCTGCGTGATGTTCCTCTGATAAATCCACACTGTTGCTTTCTGCGGCGAAGCTATTCAAAGAAACGGGAAGCCATATGCAGTTGCCAACGCAAGCTTCTTTGTTAGAGTGAAAGGAACGCCCCGTTAGACAGTACGATACGCGCCTCGATCCTTTCCCAGCCTGCTCCATGCAGCACGGGAACACGTTTCTGTACATGTCTATCGTCGAGTCATGAGCATTGCAATCTTTGTTACCGCGCGTCAAGCTCCAGCGCGAGCCATCTGCCGTGCCAGTGTATTGCCCGCTGATATAAGCGTTGACGTTCGTTCTTTCCTTCCGCTAAAGACTTCGGGAACCAAAGTGATCGGTCCATCTGGGTGAGAGCGATCGCTTCTTTATCAAGTGTGTGTTTTTATACAAGCATACCAGCGGTGTATGAAACGCATTGCGAAAATGATTGGTTGTGGAAAATCGCTTCACTGCGATGGTTTTGGCTTTCCTTCAAAGGCTAAAATATTTCGCATAATAATTTTTCCTACTTCCATTCAGCGTCAGACCGCAGGAATGGGCGTTTCGGTTCCTTCAGCGCATTTCTTGAATTTGTTGATTTGATGTCGTCATTTCTGGATGATCGTCTGCTACGGATATATTATCGTCGCGTCATTGGAAAAAGAAGTATAGGTTATTAGGATCCCATAGAGAGTTGATTTGTGGTTATGATTCAATATCTATTCTCTTCTTAATATTATGCAACTTGTACTTTTATCTTCATTATACCCTCTGACCTTCACAGTAAATAGAATAGTTTCAGTTGTGCAGAATAAAATCAATCAAATTAAGCAAAAATTTAATTGCTGTCTCGTTTTCAGCCTTCACTAGTTGTACAGCGAGAACAGGCAATGGCAGCAAATTTTGAGAGTGCTTCCACGTACAAAAATGCATGGGATTTATTTGCCCTTTGTTTCGAGTCGTACACACGTGCATCCTCCCTGTATATGCTACTATACCTGCGCGATGAGTTTATGTATGAAGCGCAAATATAACTTTCCAGCCATAACAAGTTGCAAGACATACCCGACCTACTTTACATGAGGGGTATCGACTAATTAGACGCCGTGCTCTTGAATTGTACCAAAAATATAATAATCACTTCGCCTTCATAGCAAACAGGCCAGGTGTTTTAAATGACATTGCTGCGGTATGCAACGTTCCTGACTTGTGGGAAACGTTTTTTATCCAGAATGTGAGGTTAATGCTCCGGACGTACAATCTTTGCCAAAAGATTATTGCCCAGAGGATTTTATTCTGAGAAACACCGTGTGGATCGGTATGAATTCCCAGTGTTCTAAATCTCCTGAAGGCAAGATGTTTTGTCCTACGCTCTCTACAGAAAGAACTTCTACGAATAGTAAAAGGGAGTCATTACACGGCTTAAAAGACCTCCCAGGGTCTAGACATTTGACAAAAACTGGAGATAAGCCTCAAGCTGTGAGTAAGCGTCATGTTTCTTAAATGAAGCACAGGAGTGGCCCGCAGTCGATATAAAATTTAACACTTGGGTATTCACACCCCACACATGTATACACAGGTTTCATTAATAGGAAACGCCATTTGGTGCACAACCCCAATAACAAGCTTCACCCAATTTTTCATAAATATCACGCCTCTGAATATTCGCGCCTTTTAAATGCGGTAGGAGAGGTGATTTTCTATTTCCTTCAAGCATGGCGCATTTTTTGAGAAAAGACGACCTCTAAGATAATGGCTACGAAACGCCTATTCAAAAATAAAAATGCAGATTACAAGAATGACTGCAATGAGCCGATGATCATTTATTTCGTCTCTCAGCAGCTTTACCCTGGAGCCGCAGTAATTTTCAAATTTCAGGGAGTCACGAGTTGACACAGTCCGCCTCGTCCCCCTTCCTTCCTAGAAAAAACGATATACAAGGCTAAGAACATTGTTACGTGACCCCAGTAGGACCACAACAAACGAGGTGCGGTACATTATGAGGAAAGCAAGTGAGCAGCCCGAACACTCGTCTTTTGTGACACTCGCTGCTTCCTTGGCCGTTGGCTCTTGATCTACGCCGGCGTTCCTTACATACCAGAAGACCGAAAATGCGGTGTGACGTGATTCACTGTTGCTCGTCCAGGGCCATTAGCCAGGCAGATCGATGCTGAGACCAAGAACTAGAACTTGTCGTTTTAGTTGTCGACCTTCATCTGTAATGAAGACAGCTTTCCGAGTCTCATAGGCACAACGACAGAAAGGTGCAAATGACACTATCAATGTATAACAAACGCTAGGCAGCAGCACACAAGAAAGAAAAGGGAGGCTGTTGGCAGAGCCACTTTCCTTTAGGCGACGTTTCCAGAAGGTGACATTGTTGTTGAAGCATTGGCTAGCGTACAGAAGGAGGGTACACCTGGGCGCCTGTTTATTTTCGTTCACGTTGTCAAAGGTCATATCCTTCTACTTTGTGCATACTTTGAAGCGACAGATTGGAGGTTGAAATAATTGTTCTTGCTCTGCCGTATTACCGTACATCGTGCAGATGAAGCAGCATAAGTGCACGCTATAGTAAGCTGTTGACCGAGCTTTCCTGACTGCTATAAAAATGGCTTATTTCAGAGAATACCTCATTTCCCAGGTATTGCCACTGTGACGATGTATGTACGCGTCCCGATAAGATCAATCACTCAAACTCACATGAAAGCTGCTTCATGTGGAGACATTTGCGTTTGTAATACCTCCTTAATCCGGCCGGACGTTACTGCCCTATTAAGCGAAGGTCGTCGCGCTCCTTAATCGTTGCCATGCATTGGGAGCCATCTTCATCATTTGAGTCTAAAGTTTGCTTTAATAGTCTGTCTCATCCCCCATCCCTTGATAAATTCATGGTCCACTGCTTGACGCGTATATAAAAAGTAGCAGCCAAAGTGAAGGTTACTGTATTGCAAGTCGCGAAAGGCAATTTCTACCAATGCATGGGGTGGGGAGGACGGCTCCCTGATGATGAAGCGGATGATTTAATGGATGGACGGTAATGATGTCCTTTTTGAAATGGGTTCATGGCAGGTGCCAGAATAATATATCACATCGCGACACATCGACATACTTGACCAACTATTTTCTTAACCTAGCAACATTATCTGCGAATTGACCATTTTCTATAAGGGCAAATGCTGTTGGCTTTGCGTTTGGCCAGGCATTGACTCCGACCTTGTATCTTTATACTTGCGCAATGCTCCTCAACCATTTATCTTTTAATCATATTTCAAAAATGTGCCTATGTAATTTTTCACATGGCCCTTACTTTCTTTAAACCTCCCTTCATAGACTAAAGAAAAGTTCTGAGCATGTGTCGTCATTGAACGGTATACGGCATCCTAATATAAGTTAGACAATGTATATGGATTTGATGCAGTGCTCGTGAGTCATCGCCTTCGTTCAGTTACTTTTAGTAGCTTTGTGCTTTGAACCCTCTTATCTAGCTTCACAGGTTAGGGCAGCGCTCTTAGAAGTACCGTATTGTACGATTCCTCCCTAGCTTCCCTTAGAACTGTCTGTTCTTTTTTTTTTGAAATTAAATATTTTGGTTCTTTCTTTCTGACCTGACTTTAAATCGCATCTCTCCATTCTCCAGCCTGAATCATTGCTGGCTACTTTCCTGGTCATTTCTTTACAATGGGAATCAATTCGCTTTCCGTACAAGTACATAAATAAGTGCCTGAGCTGCCCACCTCTTTTAATGAAATGCACCCTCCTCCTGAAAAGCTAACTAGCTTCAATGATCCGCGTGTTTGTAGACGTTATTCTTGCTTTGTGTATTTATATATGTTTATTTTTGCTTTATTTTCATTTTCAATTGATCAAAATATTTCTTTTACGCGGGCAAAGAGGCTGCAGAGAAATGCAATCAAAACATACCTTACCTCTGCGGCCAAGCAGGCAGCATTCCGACGGCAGTGGCTGCTGAGGGACAAAGAGCGACAATGCTGGAGCAGTAAACGTACGAGGGGATTAATTTGATTTCCGAAATGCGGCAGTAAGAAGAAATTGCCCCAGGCACTTGCAGGCGTACCCGAAGTTCCTACACAGACACCTTACTATGGAGTACTTCGAAATGCGGCGAGCGCTCTTTTGTCCCCTTGTGTGCAACCATGCGATCTGCTTGGCTAGTCTTTCGAAACTGCCCGGACAGTTGAGTGTTCGGTTCGATAGCGGCAACTCTTGAATGGGTTCCAGTGACTTTCATGCCACTGTTTTTTGTTTCATTTGAATGTTCACTCGCACACTGAACAGAAATTTTTCGGTGTAAAATAGGTGGCACATTGAATGTGGTTACAGTCACAATACTGTATGGACTGGCTTCTGAAAAATGAACGAGATGGCACTGTGCCTTTTTCGAGACAGTGATAAAGCAAGTTCGGCATTTTCACTTGAGCCTTTCTACACTCGTGGCGACCTTCTTTTTTTTTTTCTTTTTATGAACACGGCCGATTGCTGAAATTCCTGAATAAGGTCCATCAGTATACCGCGACCATCAAGAAAGTTGCCAGGTTGAAATTTTGTAACCTGCGGCCAGATTTTGTACAGCTCTAAATACGAAACCAGTCACGAACCGCTGAATATGCTTTGTTACTATTGGTAGGCATACATTAATTTTTGCGTCACCATCGACTCACAGGGGATTGCGGTTTACGTCGTGACTAAGGCTAAATTTGTGACCTTGAAGATCTCATTATGCCGGCTGAATTGTGACTGAAATAGAGAGTAAAAGAGGCAATCTCTGAACCGGTTAACTTTAGTTGAGCGAAAATCGCGATCGTGAAACGCTGGCCGTAACAGCTGCGTCAGCTCGCGATCTACCGCGACGGATGGAGCAAAACGACACATGTGACTTTCCGGACGAGTTGTTCCAATACTTTTTAACTAGTGAACCAGCAGAAATTAGAGTGACTGTGCGGCGATTGCTGACGAACTCGCCGATGAGCAGAGGCTGGCGAGCGAGTGCACCATCACTAGGGTGGTATGCGTCCCGTGTTTTTGTGCTACTGGAGGCTTGCAACTTTCATTGACAATGTAAGATATTTGGCATTATACAGTCGTCGGCCAGTTAGTGCATGCCCCAGTAGCTGAAGCCATCAGGCGTCACGCTGATTGGCGTCAAGGCGCCGAAGGGCAATACTCAAACAAGTCGCAAGGCAAAGGGTTCAAAAGTTTTTAACACCACAATAGATGATTCCACGAGATGTTTCGAAAGGTTAGAATGGTTTATTGCATGTCAAATAGATGATGAAGAGAGAATTGATTGCCAAGCGGTTTGCTCCTCGAGCATGGCAATGTCGACACATTCGTCGTGCGCTCTCTCTACAACACGCTCGCGACTCAAAAGTGAGATTGCGCCGTTTGCCTTCATTTTAATTCAGCAGACTGCAAGCGGGTTATGTGGCAACGAAACTTTTTGTTCGGAAAACAAGCCTTGAAAAAAGCTCACTTAGATTTCCGCAAATGATCCATTGTATGAAAATGCTGAAGCTGCATTATTGAGACGGGTTAGTATGTCAAGGTATCCACGTTACAGAACTGTTTAGGGTATGGCAGCAGAAGCAGGAAACAAATACTCATTGTTTGAGTCTATTCCCTGCCTAAAAAAACGAGCCCTTGTGTAATCATAAACATAATAGCTGGTAATCATAACACATTGTTGTTGTTTTTTTGTCAATGTGAAACTACAAGAGAATGTTTACAATGGTGCTCACAGCCCTGTCACGATTTACTGGTATTCCGATGAATGCTTACCAGTCTGGCTGTGGACTGCTTAGCATGTATCTTCTATTGTATAGTAGAACATGCTGCAAGCCTGTTGCAAGTAGAAAAAGGCGGGCCTAAGTGGTTGTCATTTTTTTATGCAGGAGACAGAGACTACCAAATGGAGGCACGGGATGCCTAGACCACTGCTGAGTCATCCGAGACGCAACTCGCGGCAGCTTCTCTGCTATAGCATTGTAGCCTCGTAAGTTAGCTGTGGTCATTAGCTTCGGTATGTGTGGTAAACATGCTTAAACCGAAACGTGTAGCCTTACAGCATGGCAGTATATATTCGTAATGCTGGTTGGAATCATAAAATACCACCAAAGTTCTTTTGCTGTCACATATATTCAGTGCAAACAATTTTATTCTTTAAGAAGTAGCATTTTACTCGAGTATTTTAATAGCAATAGAGTCAGCATACATACAAACACACATACCTTAATGTACAATGACCATACGGCATTGTAATGTATATTGCCGAAAACATTATTGAGCTCAAAGAATTCGTTACCGTTTACATTGAGCTCTCCTATATAAATAGGTACTGCCTGTATGAGGTAGTGTACAAAAGGTTACATATAGATGCCAATCCCAATCGGATGATATTATTACAACAGATCTAGCTCAGTGCTAAATGCTGTAGCAGCTGCTATGAGAATTGTGAACAGTTACTAGGCTGCAGAGCCTAGAATGATTGCTGATTGACTCGAAAATCTTTTTGACAATAAAATAACTTTAAATACTCCATATGCATTGCTGAGGCGAACTGTGAATAGAGGTTATTGTACGCTGATAATACGTACAGCACTATCAAATGGAATGCTGTACAGCTTGAAGGCGATGCAGGAAATTCCCCCCCCCCCCCTCCCATCATAAGCTTCCAAAATGTTTTCACAAAAAATATTGGTGACAAGTACGCATTTACATGTTTTCCACCAATGTTTGTCACTGGCACTCAATAACAATTAGTAAACCAGAAAATCCTTCTTCCGTGCACGCTGGCGGTTCGCTTTCGTATTGAAAAGGCTCGTACATAATGGACACATCATGGAGACGTAAGAGAATGAATAATGTGTATAAATGCAAATGAAGCACTGTACCCAGACCCCATGATGACTATAAGAAAACTTCGAAACTAGAATACATTCTCCACTCTGATGGGTCCCTAGTCCTACTAGGAACGCGGAGATTGAGCTCGCCCGCGGCATCACTCACCATGCTTCTGCCATCCGCTGGCCTATCCTGCCGACAGAGGGGATACCTTTCAGCATAAACAGGCGCTATGACAACGTCGGAGAGGCCCTCTAACAATGTGCTATCACGCAGCCTGTTGCGCAAAATGTAACATAGTACGCATGCCTTCCCAGCCTATAGCTTATTCGCCGATAAACTGGACCCATGGTAAAATAAGATCGCTCTCGCTTTGATGACTATAACAGACTTCTAAATAAAGTATTTTCTTTTCCTGTGGCTAAACAAAACGGGACATAAACATCACAGTTTCTGCATCTTACTCAGGCTAAACAATCAAGATCAGCAACTGAACATGAACGGAAGGGAGCAGCAGCAACAATAATAAAATATTGAGAACCGAGCCCGATGTACCCGGATTCTACTGAGAAATCCGTTGTGGAGTGTCGTGTGTCGGCTCTCATTTACTAGTTCTTGCATAGCAGCTGCCACCTTCCTTACTGCATCTGGCAGCTTCCATCTGCCGGCAGATATAATAGTGTACCCTTCAGGGTCCTCTTGTGTTTTTTTTTAAGGAACATCATATCATATACCTCCTACTCGTCGCTCTTGTCATCATTATCAAGCACCGATAGACAGCACCGACTCACCAGGGCAAGTTGACTTCGTAGATGTAAGTGCCAAACACTTTTACCAAGTTGATCACTGCACGTTCATAGCGTTCATTACCTTCAATGAGATTTTTCCGCTCATTGAGTTTAGACGACACGTAAAATGCAACAGACGAGGAATCAAATGCTTCTTTGCAGGCCGCCATGTGCAAGCTTTTAAGTCGTAAGCGTGCCCTCGCCGCAACAAAATACTGATCTGCCTACTTGGTAATTATTTAAGATATCATGGTATTTACTAAGGTAATCATCGAACTTTAGAGGGTTCTCTTCGCGCAAGGGATACGGGGTTGCGTATAAGGCGTCACTGCGATCTCGGAAGGTAGCTATTCCTCGGGCCACTACGTTCGCTTTCTCGTTCCCCCTAAACCCCTTGTGCGCCGGTGCCCAAATGAGCGCGACCTGCTCTGCCGGTGGTGGGCCATTGGCCAACCCTCTTGCTGCTATGGCCGAAATGCGGCCTGCGTCAAAGTTTCGAATCGGTGAGTTTGAGAAACTTACAATAATTTTGACCTATTGCTGGGTTAAAGCTAGCGCAAAGGCCACCTCTTCCGCCTCCACTGCGGTGGAGTGTCGGGTGCTGCAGCAACCTCCTGAGCCATCGTTTTCTCTAGCCGTTTCCAAAACGCGTCCCATACCGGCAGCGCATTGTGCGGAATCTATATACAAGACTTCCTGTCTGCCCTCAAAACGGGCTTGCCGCGCTGCTACTCTATCATTCTTCCGGCTCTCATGGTAGACGGGGTACATGTTTTTAGAAAAACGAAGTACTTTGGTTTGGGCTAGCTAATTCATAGCTGATGCTGATACTGAACACGGCGCGAAAGGGACGAAGATTAAGAGGGAACACGAAAACAACAGGACAGGCGCCAACATTCAACTGAGGTTAATTCGCGCGAACCCTTGCATGTTTATGAAGCACCCAAGCCATATCACAATAGCCTGTCACATAGTCATCCACATGCAGCGTTCAGATAACAGGCGCTACCGGTCGAAGGCCAGATAAAATTCTTCGCAGTACAACGCGCCAGTCAAAAAAGAAAAAGATATGAATTGAACACCGTTAGGCATGCCAGCCTTAAAAGCAACTTGTTGGAACGAGCCTCTGAGCAGTAGCGACTGTTATGTGACCGCTGCATGTGGATGACTATTCGATAGGCCATTGTGATGCGGCTTAGGTGCTTCATAAAAATGCGAGAGTTTGCGCGAATAAACCTCAGTTCAAAGTTGATGCCTGTCTCTTTGTTTTTGTGTTCCTTCTTTGTCTTCGTCCCTTTCGCGCCGTCCTCAGAATCAATGTTATTGAGGAGCGGAGGTATTTTTAATTTCTTACTAACCTGTCTAGGAACTTTGTCCGAACCTTGTGGCTGATGCCTCCGTTTCTACAAAATGCTGCGACCAGTACGACTGCGCAACTGTCTATAGTATTGTGAGGTCGTTGCAGCCTCAATGAACTCATCTAGGGTGTTTGAAACCCCTAGTCTACAGGAGGAATAGAAGGAGGAAGAAGATGAGGAGGAAAGGCTGGGAGATTAACCAGTAACAGCAACCGGTTTGCTACGCTGCACTGGGGGGAGGGCGTGAGTGGATATAAAAGTTGTGAGAAATGGATGGTTTAAGTTAGTACAGTCACATCACAGCCATGCCATATCAAATCCCGTCAGACATATCACTTAACATAACAGAAAACTCATAGTATTTCGATTAGGCCTGTGCTTTTTTATAAAGCGGAGCAGTGCCTGGGAGGCCTCCACCGCAGACGATCGCCGTGGCCAGGGACCTAAAACCTTAATTTCAGTCAATGGGCGTCTATCTAGACGCTCCAGCATACGGCACAGACGCTGTCTTTCCTCACTGTATATAGGGCACCCTAGTCTCAAAATATTGTCTGTATATTGGGTGGCAACCCTAGTGCTGTTGTGATCCATTTACAAATGAGATTGTCTAGTTTGTGCCTTTCCGCCTGTGGAAGCTGTAAATACGGCGCCGCATAGACTATCCTGCTGATTATGAAAGAGTGGACTAGCCTGGGGGGGTTAGCTTCTTTCATGCCCGCATGTTTGTTTGCGATCCGTTTCAGGAGTCTAAAAGTTTGACTAGTAGATAGCGTTTAGCATCTGTATTGTTTCAGAGTTCCTGCCGTTAGCCTGAATTAGGAATCCCAGAACTCTAATGCTTGCCGCCGTTGCTATAACGTTACAGTTGACCCTGACTGTTCTTTCCGGGTTATCCTGCGATATAGGCCGATAATGGTGCGATCGCATTGGCACGAGAACGAGAGCTTCCGATTTCTCGGTCGAACATCTGCGCCCGATCGGTTCTAAGCTCGCTTGAGTGCCTGTTAAATTTGACCGTCGCAGTCCCTGCATATCCACAGTCAGGTCATCTGCGTATGATGTATGGTCTAGCCGCGGGATTTCGTCCAGTTTTGCGGTGAGGCTAAGCATGGCGATATTAAACAGGGTCGGGGACAACACCGATTCGTGCGGTGGGGCTTTGTTTCCCAGTCGAATACCTTCCTCTGCGTATCCCCCCATACTGATAGTCGCCGTTCTACCGCTGAAGAAATTGCGTATGTAGTTGTTTGTGCGAACTCCTACATCTAGTGCACTGAGGTTCTGAAGAATGGCTGAGTGCTTCACGTCATTAAAAGCTTTTGACACGTCTAGACCAACAGTCTCCCTGGTGTCTACTGTTGAATAGTGTATGATTCGTTCTTTTAGCTGCAACATTACATCGCACATGGCCATAAATCCAATTATGGTAATCGGATAGATATTGTCTTAATTTATTGCATAGTTTTAAAAAAGTAACCAGACAGTCCCTTGTCGCCCCTGGTGCCCCAGGTGCGACACTAGATTTACCGCGAATAAATAAATAGATAATAATAATAATAATAATAATAATAATAATAATAATAATAATAATAATAATAATAATAATAATAATAATAATAATAATAATAATAATAATAATAATAATAAATAATAATAATAATAATAATAATAATAATAATAATAATAATAATAATTGTCCCAGAGAGTTCCGGAAAATTGCTGATGGGTGTCCGATGTTCGATTTTCCTCGAGAAGCCCTGAAGCTCCGCCTCCAGTACATCTTCCGAGCCGGAGGCCATATTATGTTACACTCCGAGCGCATTATGAGTTCTTTTCGTTGGTTGGTTGGTTTGTGGGGTTTAACGTCCCAAAGCAACTCAGGCTATGATAGACGCCGTAGTGGAGGACTCCGGAAATTTCGACCACCTGGGGTTCTTTAACGTGCACTGACGTCGCACAGCACACGGGCGCTTTTGCTTTTCGCCTCCATCGCGTTTCTGGGCGTACTACCAGTTTGCGTAGTTATCAGAAGTGTCGTTTTCGCCGCCTTCGCCCGCAACTGATTGGCGGGAACACCGGAACAGGATGTTGTGGCAAGCAAGCTGACATCCGGTTCCGGTGTTTCGGCAATCGGATCTCTCGCGGTGAGCGTGAAACAACATTTCTGAAAACGACGCCAACTCTGTAGATGGGCCCTGCAGATGATATATCTTCCACTAAAGAATCACACAAGCTTAGTAGTTGGTCTTTAGGCAGCTGTAAAACGTTTACTCTTGCATATTCGCTTTCATCCACAGACCCGAGCTTGGATTACTTGTTCACGCCGTCCATAAAATGACCTATTTCGTGGTGTTTTCAGCACGGAGGTCTGAGAGCGTCGCAAGCGAACACGTGTGTGCTGGAGCAGCTAACTCTTGTTGTAAATGGTTTCGCGAACGTTTTCATCTTGTTTCAAACGCAGTGTGCTAGGCCCTTGGAAGAACTTCGCGAGCAGCAATGGCTAACAAAGTAGCCTTGCCAAACTGAAATATGTAAAACGCTTCGCATTCAGCATGTCGCGCCCCGTTCGTGAAAAACATCGATTGATTCGCGCCTCTGCTATCTATATTTAGTAGTACAAGTACGCCAAAGATAAACGTGCACGTGGCGCCAGTGCGAATTAACTTAGTCGTCTTTCTCTTTAGTTAATCTAGCCTTAAACCACACCGAGGTTTCAGCGGTGTCATTGCTTCCGCAGTATCATTGAATTCGTTTAGCGGTGTACATCAGTGCTCGAACTCTGTTAGCACTGTTCTGGGAAGCACGAGCCGCGTAAGTACCCGTCTGATGGACCATCCCCGAGAGCACATCGAGAGGACACTGAGACACCCTCTAATTAGGCGGATCAGGTCAGGACAACAGGGGCAGCCGGAAAAACATTCCTCGTACGCGGTTCGTTAGCACGCTGTCAGCGCTCTAACAGTTCCAGTAGATACTGAGCTTCGAGCAGCTAGTGTTGCTGTTGCTCATGGAAAGCTTCCATTCACTTCTGCTGCTTTGGGTGCTGCAGCAGGCAGGTCGTTTCTTCTTTATGCCTAGACGCATTACATGCTCACCGTTCCTTTCAATGCACCGCTATACGGAATCGACCAATCAAGTGCTCTTCATTCGGGCTTCCTAATCCCCTGTCTGCACTAAGTAGCTTAGCATATGGTCGCGTCGAATCACGCTGACCATCTTTTATGTTGTCGGTGATGTCGCCTGGAGTGACCGTGTGCCGTGTCCTTTTGTTTCTGTATATAACGTCGCGCGCGTATCTGTTGCCGCATTAGGCTTAGGTTGTTTTCGTCTCAGTATTAAAGGCACCGAACGAATACAGTGCTAATATATATATATATATATATATATATATATATATATATATATATATATATATATATATATATATATATATATATATATATATATATATATATATATATATATATATATATATATATATATCGTATACTCTACGTCAGCGCTGCTGCCGCGCAGGTGTTTGCAAGTTGCATAAGGAAAAGAGGTCACAAAGGATTCGGGCTATTCCTATAGTATGCATAGCCTGGGACTTTTAACAATACACAAGCTTTTCTGCATTGGGTTAATGTACACGCTACACTGAAGTTTCCTTAGGGAAGAGCGGATTTGGCTCGGATAGTTTCAATCTTAATTCTCAATATTTTATTTATTTTTTTAATGATTGGTACCTCAAATGCTCCCTAGGGGCGTTACATGAGGGCTAGGCTAACAAATCATATAAATAATTTGGTTATGAATAGCCATATCATTTATACAATTGTACCTATCCGTGCCTAATACGGTCGCAGTGACAGTGTATTGAATGAAGCGAAACGCAGCGCGCCTGTGTATTGTGCAATGTCAGGAGAAGCTAAATAATAACAATTGATTGAAATTATCCTGAATCCTTCAGTACAGCCTCCCTCTTCACCTAAATAACCCAAGGAAGTTAAACGCCATACAACCACAAAACTAAATCGCCATTCGAACTGATTTAAATGTCCGTGGTTCTTTACATCAGAAGAGTTACTGTCTAAAACAACATTTATGTAACGAATATTTTAGAAAGTGGCCAACTGACATGAACATTTATTAACCTCAGTGATATTTAACCGCCGGAAATAGATCTCTCTTATACTTGCTGACTGCTGTTCGAGTCAAATTTCTAGCTTCGGTGACAAAACACCAGTGAGAGGGTGAAAGGTAGTGTCATACACGCTCATACGCTAGCGGCCTGCTGCGTGATCTATCGCGTACAAATTATTCTGGAGCCGTTCCTATCGGTGCTGATAATGACCTGCTCACTCACTGGCAACATGAGTTCTTGAGTACTGTCATTATACGGACTAATACTATCGTGTATTGATCGGCTAGTAGTTTGCGTTGCGTCCGGTCATTAGAGTGGGTCCGTGAGAGAATGCCGAAGCTGTTTACAAGGCACGTGGCTGGTCGCGATTGCCCCTTTGACGATGCCACTCGAGGATAAGGGTCTTTGACACTTCCAGAGGGGAGCGGTTGTGATATTAGATATCCACTTGTGACACACCCAGCGTTAAGTGTGTCTCTCGTTTTATTAAATCGTAAACAGATGGAACACCGCTGCACCAGGCAAACATCGTTAAATCCATGGCGTCGCGGTGCTTAAGTGTTAAGAAGAAGAAAATGGCAAACGATTGTAAATTGAGATTACCACGGTATTCCCTAGGTCCGTAGTGCGCCGGAGATGCAGAAGTAATCTCGTTTACTGAGCTTAATACAAGAGTGCTTCTTGTTTTCACTTCGCACATTTACCAATCATTATCGTTCATTTGAGACATTTGCTTCGTTTTTAACAGTTGATGAAGAGCATCGATGTAAGACAGATCTCTTTCCACCAATTATTTCATTTTTGACACTCTCTCTGGGCGCCTAACTCTTAAACAAACTTACTTTCTTAAGAACAACTTGCGTGAGACCAGTCCAAGCTGCGCCCCGCCGCGGTCCCTTAAAAAATGAGTGTGTGAAGTATTTGTTCCAGTTGCTTACTTATGTAAAGTCAATCAATAAATGTCTCACAAAAGGCGCACACAAACCAATCAATCAATCAAAATTCTATTCGTTCTCTTAAGATAAAAGGGGTCGACGGGTAAAAGTCGCTTAAGTGCGGCTTGACAAAGCCCGGCCCCCTCTATGTAAAGTTCGGCAGCAGTTCTAGCATAATACATAAAACATCATACTGAGTTAAATTTGTACACTACATTTCCTATACAGACACCAACATATTACAGAACAGAAGCACTGCACTTGAAAACAATGAATTCAAAATACATTGGAACGATAATCATTATAAAACACACTGTATTCTAAGCATGATAAGAATAAAAAGAATCATTCATTTGAAATCAAATTCAGCTAAGATACCTGAAATATTTGAGCAATAATTCTTGACAATCTGAAAGCATGGCATCAAAATAAGCGTGATCTAATGTTGGCATAAAAAAAAAAACAAGTAAAAGAGGGCAATAAGCAAGAAATCACAAGATAATGCTCATAAGGAAATGTGCATGAATGGACAGTACTGGCATCAGTTCTGGGTTTATACCGATAAGTGCTAGGGTATTTAGAAGAAAGCAGCATGATAAGAAATTGACTGGCGACCATAATCTGTGCGGCAAAGACGCAACACATACACGTCATTTTGACGTATATTGTAGTTGTAAGTGCGCATGTGAAGGTTTATCAAATTTAGGATGCTGTCATTACGAGCCAAAACTGACGAGAGATATGTACGTGCTAGTCGGAAAGGATAAATGTATTCAATAGTGAGAAGTTTATACTGAAAGAAACAGTAAGATGTATGGGCATGACAAGAAATATTTGCAATGGCACGCAAGGCGCGCTTGTGGCAGATTTTTATTTTCATTATATTTTCTTTTGATGTAGTTGACCAGACTAAATGACAGTAGTTAAGTGTCGATAAAAATAGTGCATTATAAATTAGACGTTTAACAGCTGTTGGTAAAATATGGCGGTGTCTTTTCAGTATGCCGCAAACCTTATAGAGTTTGTTCCACAGTTCCTCCACATGCTTGTTCCACTTAAGGGTTTCTGAAATTTTTTTATCCAAAGGTATTAATTTCATTAACGATGCTTTCCTCCTGGCCATCTAAAATTATTTTATCCCTAAAGTTCACTTTTGTGTTCTTAGTAAGGAAAAGAATAGCTAGATTTTTTTTAGCAATCAACCTCAGATAATTTTTTTCAGACTAATTTCTACCTAGTAACAAAGCGTGATTTGACGCGCAGATTAGGTTATCAGTATTTGTTCCTCTGAAAAAAATTGCACTATCGTCTGCATATCCGATCCATGAAATTGTGTCGAGAAGAGAAAAGATGTCGTTAATATAAATAACAAATAGCAAAGGTCCAAGAATACTTGCTTGCGGTACGCCCGAAGTAATTTTTTTAATATTTGAGTCATAGTTATTATGGGTTACATATTGGCACCTGTGATGAAGACATGATGAAAGAAGAAGATTTGCACAGCCATGTACGCCGTAATGATCTAGCTTAGACAATAATATTTCATGATGAACACAATCAAATGCTTTTGTGAAATCAAGGTATAGACCTAGTACAAGTTCTTTATGTTGAGAAGCGTCACTAATGAGTTCCTTTTTTGTTACCAGTGCTAGTTCCGTGGATTTGCCGTTCAGGAAACCATGTTGATGCGGCGAGAATAAGGAGAATTTGTTTGGGAAACTGGATAAGCGCGTGTGCATTATTTTTTCTAAATCCTTTGTTGTTGATATCTGGTCCACAGCTATCAAATGGTGACACTCCAAATTGTTGACTGTGTGTACTGATGTTGACTGACGACTTGTATTTAAGTTATTGACTTAGCACAGATTGTCAACATAGCACTAATATTCTGCAATTTACATTCAAGTTGTTGAATGAGTGTGCAGCTGTTGTGGAGTGTACAAGGTGTATTATAGTTGTTAACTGCGCACAAAATGCGAGTTTACAAGGTGCATCATAATTGTTGACTGCCACAAAATGTCAACCTTGCAGTATAAGCATCCAAATTGCTTACTGAAGCTATTGTGTAGTAGTACGCAGGTGACATATCTGCAAATGTTTCAATTTATGTGAGGCAGGCCTGATCAGTTATAATTTTTTATTTGAAATAAAATTTATTGCAATAATGCGCCATTGTTTGAGCATAAACACAAAGTGCTGTAAACAGTCACAGAACACACACTGCACTGCCATAGCAACACAGAAGCGACAACGGGATAACTTAGTGACGCTGTAGGCCACATGTATCAAATGTGCTTAAAAAAAGTTTTATTATACATTAGACATTCACATCAGACATTGACATCAGCGGCGACAAATGATCAAAACAGGAAATGCAAAGAAACGTGCACATAAAATACATCCTAATGAACAAATACATCACAAATCAGTATTTACAACAGAATGAAATTTGGCAGCTCGTGATGATGATATGTACAATTTTGAATGACAATGTACATGAAGGTATAGATAGTGTAAAATAGGTTTGGTTGGTTCGGTGTGTGGGGTTTAATGTCGCAAAGCGACTAATTTGCCAAATAAAATAGATATAAACATATATAGCAATCGCATGGACAGTATGTATTGCACATGTGGGTTTCGATGTGAAAAGCTGTGAGTGAACAAATGTATTTACATTATATTTCAGGTACAAAGTTGTGTTAAAAACCACTCAATACACGTCCATTCGACATGTTTAGGACGCACATATGCGTTGCGATGTATACGGGAATGAGTTGACATAAATATTTACAATAAATTACAGGTACCAAGGTGGGTTAAAACCACCCGGACACGTCCATCCGACACAAAAATAAAAGGGCAAGACCATTGGCGAAGGAACTCTCGCTCCCCAAGGTAGAAACGTTCCTCAGCCAGGAAGCTTACGATCTCCTTTCGTTGACTCGCCAGGACAGGGAAAAGCGCACGTCGGCGCCGGCTCGATGCGACAGCCGTACAACGATTGCGCCATAACGCGAAAGCGCCAGCTACAATCAGTAATCGTACAAAGCAACCGCAAGGACATCTACCATTTATCTGAAATCGGTTAAAAACAGGCATGAACTGTCCTCTAAAAAATACGAGCAACGATGCATTCCTGGGCCATGTGACGATTGGATTCTTGAAGTGAGCAGTTGGGCCACTGCGCTGTCCGCACAATGTCCCATCGTTGTAGCCGATCTTGTGTAGGCAAAACCCCCACTCCAAAAGCCACATAAAGCCACGTAAATGCCCTGGCAGAAACGACACTGTGAGTGGTAACCAGCAAGTGGAATCCGCCCTTCGCCTACGTTCCGCAGGCACCAGCGGAAGTAGTAACGTTACCATTGACTCCGCTACTCTTCTCGTCGAAATGTCTCAGTCAGGGCTCACATGGCGGGCGTGGCGACGAAATGCCACCATACACGAATAAAAAACAGGCATCCGGAACGCCTGAGGTCCCCTGTTGAGTGGTATGCCATGGAACAAGCTCCCTCGCACTTGTGCATAAAAATAGAAGGCAAGCACCCGTGCTAGGCACTCATAACCCTGCAGCAAACGAAGAAGGTAGCGTAAAGCCAGCAGCCGACAGCCGACTGACAAAAAAGGGAAGACAAACCCACCCTTCGAAAGTGATTGGCCGAGTGCCGCACGGCTTACTAGTTCAGTAAGAACTGCCCCAAAAATCTTACAAAAGACTGAAAGGAACGCAACATTCTGAGAGGTGGATGCGTTACATGTGCGAGGTGCCATTTTCGCCCGCAGAAAACAGTGCAGACAAGGCAGCGTTTCTCCAACATGGGTAGTTCAAAGGCACTACTGGCTGTAGTCACCTTGCTGCGCACCTCGCCTCGTTTAAGACTGTAGTCCACAGCAAAGCTGCTATCCCACGTGCCTCATAATCAATGCCAAGTATGGGGATGGTGTCGCTGTGCGTAATTGGTAAGACACCATTAGGGCGCGCGTCTGGCCTGCCAGTTACAAGATATTTACTTTTTTTCAAAATTGAGAGCATCGCCAGACACCTTGCCGTATCTGATGAAGGCAGCGCGGCAGGCACGCTCCATCACGTAGACACAACGTAATATCATCCGCCGAAGCAATCACACGCAGCGTCTGACAGCCTGTGAGAGGGTGGCCACGGATACTTTAATTGGTCTGTAATTATTGCCCTCAAATAAGGCTCTAAGCTGAGAGCAAACAAAAGAGGCGATAGGGGACACCCTTGCCGGACACCGCGGGTCACAGGGAAAAGAGCACTTTCTCACCTATCCATCACCAGTGTGCTTTGAATGCCATGATACATGCTTTTAATTAAGCATATGAAATTTTGCGGAAACTTGAAAGCATCCAGAGCGCCGAATATGTAGCCATTTTCTAGCCGGCCAAAAGCTTTTTCTTGATCTAAAGAAACAAGGATGCCACTAGCTAGGCGTCTATTTGTGTAATCAATAATGCCTCGAGTGGTATAGTGTTCCGTGCCAGGAACAGAGCCCACCTGGTGACAACCAATAAGGGAGGCCATCACACCCCTCAAGCGCCGAACCACGATGGCTGCGAGAGCCTTGTAGTCTACGTTTAGAAGGGTGATCGGCCTCCACTCTTCTGGACGAGATGACCCAGGAGAACGTTTAGGAATCAAAATTATTCGTCCTCTTCGAAAACTGGCTGGAAAATCTAAATGCTCAAAGCTCTGTCGAAGGACATTGGTCACTGCTGGGCCTACAACGTCCCGGAAACCCAAAATAAAATTCCACAGGGAGCTCATCAGGCCCAGGCGCTGACCCGCGTTTCATTGACTAATTTTACCTCTTCTAAAGAGGGAAGTGCACAAATCATATCATGCATCTCCAGGCTCAGCAGCCGCAACCCAGCTAACATTGGATGCGTCTCTAAAGCTCCTACATCAATCGTGGCATCTGTATACGCCATGCCACTGAAGTGCGTCAAGAAACGCATACAGGCCCTAGTTTGATGGGATGCAGATTGGGAAGCTCCGCTCAACGCTGAACTATGGATGTAAGTTCTCCGCGCAAATCGAAGCATCTCAGGATGTGCAGATGGACTGCGTCTTCCACGCCAGGCCGCCGTCGAAAGGGACGAGGCTCCATTAAGGCACTGATACCGGCTATGTAACTCGTCGCACCAGGCTCGCACCAGAGGGGTATGTCAGGCCGCTCTGTGTGCAATGCGGATCTTCGCAGCCGTGTCTACCAGCTCCTCAGACACTCGACGACGTAGTGCACGACCCTCTACCGAACTGTGCATGCGCCAAATTGATTTGAGCGTGTCCAATTCATTTTCAGCCCTGTCAGAAAGCGAGACGCATAAAGCTCGTGACAAGCTCTCACACAAAAGCGAATCGTGTAGTACGCGCACATCAAAACGCCACGGACGGAATGAGCCAGCGCTAGGAAAAAAAGGCTGAGCATGACTGGCCGGTGGTCAGAAATATGAATGGGCATCTGAGGCAAGGTCACAACATTCATAGCCGACACATACGTTGAAAGGGACTGCGGCACATATGCACGGTTTAGCCTGCCCGCAGATGAACCACGACGCCATGTCCAGCAGAAACGCGACCCACGCATGAGTTCGTGCGCATCAAGAAGCACAAAATGCTGAACCAGGTGCTGCAGTTCACGTGCGTTCCATGTCGGCCGCCCTCGACCAGGGCCTTGAACGTCTACATGTGAATCTATGACACAATTAAAATCTCGCACTGTTATCACATGGCGGCCGTCTAAAAAGAAAACATCCAACCCCTCAAGGAAGTTATTACTAAGGCTGGAGTCCGCCGGAGCATACATGCACCAGATGCACAACCTCACAGCCGAAAATAAGCAATCGAACGCTAGCACACGCCCAAACTCGTCATATATGAAGTGATGATCGCGCGAAAGGGATCTGTTTAGCACCACAATTCCTACGCCACTCGAGCGCGAAGTGGCGACCGAAAAGAAGCACTCCAAATGAAAATCGCGTTTAAAGACCAATACATCAGAAAGAGTAGTAAAATTTCTTTTTCGAATATCACAGTTTGTTCTGAAAGCCAAATCTACTATTTCTGTCTGTTTTCGCATGTTACGAAACCCCTGGACGTTTAAAGAAAGAATTTTCATTCCTAATTCCATATCGGGTATTGAGTTCGGAACGCCATTAAGGCAGATGCGCGCCCTGAGGTGGCACCATGAAAGTGCTTTGCACTCACATTATGCGGAGCATCCTGGCCCTCCTGAAGAAAGACGGTACTTCTTGGGAGGGTGTTCCTCCGGGCGAGACCTTCTTGTGCCGCATCCATCTGAGGTCGGCGACGAAACACAGCGCTTATTCCCTTCTCGCTGGAGCTCGATGTCCATATCACAATCACTTAGCGTTGAAAGTGACGGGGAGTGTCGGACACCAAGGCTGAAAGAGCTACTGGAATCGCCCGCATCCTGTTTTTGACTCAACTTCAGATGACTTAAGTCCTTTCGTAATGCCGGTAGCTTCTTCACGCGCCCCGTTTGCTTTTCCAAGGCTCCATGAATCTTAGAAACGCCAGCAGTGGCCGGCGTCGCCGCCAGCTTTATAATACAACCAGCCTGCGTTCCGAGCGCAGCGCGGGGTTTCGGTGGAACCAAAGCCTAAGATGCCGACTGCACCTTCTTTCCGCGAACTCCATGCTTGGCCTGGACGCCGCGAACTTTAGACGTGCACTGAGGTTCCGGTGACGATGTGGCAGTAGCTGCCTCGATAGCTGAAGGCTCGCACGATGATTCGGGGGTCACCGCGACGTCAGCCGCCGTCACGGGCTGTTCCTTCCGCCAGTGTAACAGTAGTCGCATTCGGCAATGTTATTGATGTCGTGCCTTTCACTGTCTATTTGTACTTCCTCCTCGCCTTGACGTGCACGGAGGTTCCGATGACGAAGTGGCAAAAGCTGCCTCGGTAGCAGAAGGCTCACACGATGATCCGGGGGTCACCGCGACGTCAGCCGCCGTCACGCAAGCAATCTCAGGCTGGGATGGACCAGTCGTATGCTTGTCCAACGGCACGTCATCACTGCTGGCTGTTCCTTCCGCCAGTGTAACAGTAGTCGCATTCGGCAATGTTATTGATGTCGTGCCTTTCACTGTCTATTTGTACTTCCTCCTTGCCTTTAGCCGACTCAGCTGACTTGCAAGATGGGGCCGGCACTATAGGCTTCATGGATGTTAGCGGTTGGTTGGTTCGTTCATAGGAAGGGAAAGGCGCAGTATGTGTCACACTTGCTCTGTGGACACCTGAACCGCGCCGTAAGGGAAGAGATGAAGGTGGGAGTGAAAGTGGATAGAGAGAAAGGGGGGCCGTAGTGGAGGGCTACGGAGTAATTTCGACCACCTGGGGATCTTTAGCGTGCGCTGACATCGCACAGCACACGGACGCCACTTAGTTTCGCCTCTATCGAAACGCAGCCGCCGAGGCCGGGATTCGATCCCGGGAACTCCGGCACAGTAGTCGGGCGTCTTACCACTGCACCACCCCGGCGGGGCAGGATGTTAGCGGAGGAAACGCCCTTGACACTGCGCCCGCGTAGGATCGACGCACCAGGCACGTCACGTCACCGACGGGTGGTCGTCTATGCAGCGTTGACAGGGTAGGACGCAGCCTTCGCCTTGGTGACCGTGGATACCAGAGCGTCCTTAAAAAGGCGCTGAACGTCCAAGGAGCCACATCACCAGAAAACACGCTGCATACCTTTGTAGTCAGAGGTTACGCGATGCCCAGCGACGCGTAGATAGTTGGGTACTGGAGACGACGCAGACATCTCCATCCGCAAATACTGCGTCCCAGTGTGAACACCCTTACGGAACCTCATCTGGCCTGCAGTGACGGACAGGACCTGGACGAGCGTTTCGCTTGAGACGTAAGATGACAGGAAAAGGCAGGCCGCGGTGGTAACTTGAGGCCCAACAGGGACGATTGTTATACGTCGCTGCCGATGACGAGGCAGCCGGCGTCCACGATTAGAGACGTGGATTCCATGCTCTTCACTGCAACCTGAAAAGACTGGGCGCCCATATGCTGGACGCCGTAAACTTCGGGTAAACCCACTATCGAGGCCGCCATGACGGTCTCGGGACTGTTACCCGCAGGGACGACACGACTATATCGAAGGCCAGAGTCTTCGAAGGATTCCGCGGCGTTAAAAGTGACGAAATCTCGGGACGCCCCTAACGTGAAACACGCAAGGACGCCCGCCACTAATCAATTGCTAAGAAGTTCAAGAATACTTGATGATCCTTACACAGACCATAATAATAACAGATATCAAAGACCAGCGTACGCTGCCCGCAAACATCAGTGAATTCGTTCTGCTCTTGAAGCAGCCTGACTCCCATCACATGAACCACATTACCCGGAACAGTTGTAGACTGAATTTGGTTTGAAATATAACCCTATGGTTTGTAGTATACAAATAAAACTACATTTAAATGAAAGCTACACATTAAATACTTCGAATTACTAGTTAAAACTTAAACATATCGAATTAGTGACCGAATCCTGGACCGCCGAAACCCCTCAAACGAATCCAATTTTGATTTTAGATACTAAGGGGAACATAACTCTGTAACGGGCAGCCGTAAGCAAACGGGAATGGTACCAAACACTTTCTCACGATGAGATATATCAGAAATGATGCATCGTATATGTTAATCAGGTGATCGTAATTTCTTCGCTAGGCGGCGCTAGATGAAGTATGCGTAAGTATATAGAGTCGTCCCATCGGGAGCTCCACTTTTTTTTTTCAGCATAATAAACAATAATTACTTGCTAACAGGCTATCGAATTACATCTGATCCTAATACTTTTTTCGCAAGTAAAATGCGCGAAAACACAAACATCTGTTATTATTTGCTACGCCCTTTTTGGTTGTTTTGTGCCAGAAAGGTTAAATGAAATTAACATGGAAGCATACTCATCAGCCGACAAAAAACACTAAAGGCATTAAGAGAAAAATCACTAGCAAGAAAAGAAGCTAACGGAGTCAAGCTATGAACTGAGAATTTTTGAAGATCATGCGTATATGTTTCAGCCATTCAACCCATAGTTAACAAAATTTATGCACAATTGGTCAACAGCTATATGTATTTAGTTAGGTAACAAGCTTTACACAAATGTTAGTCAACAACTACGCTGTTGACGAAAGGTAAATATCCATTTCTTTTACACTTGTTGACCACAGGCAACCTGTTTGGAAGCGGCTGACACCACTAGTTGTCCATAGTCAGTCAAACTCTTTATCATTGCTAAGTTTTTTATTGGTTGGTAGCGTGGTCAAGGTGCTTGACTACTGCGCTGGAGTACCCAGGTTTAAACCCAATCGCAGGCGGATGCGTTTCGACAGAGGTGAAGCGGAGTGGCGTCCGTGTGCTGTGCGATGTCAGTGCACGTTAAATAAAAAGGTGGTCGAAATTTCTGGAGTCCTCTAATACGGCGCCTCTCATAGCGTGAGTTGCTTTGCGACGTTAAACGCCTGCAAACCAAACAAAACCATTCAAGCTGCCGAACCACAAGTTACTTGTAGACGAGCAGCGCTCACGTTGCCGCTCGAGCATTGGTAACAAACTTGGGGCGAGGTTACGACATTGTTTTTGATGATCATCAGGGCCACGGCCAAGGAAATGCTAGTGGACGGGCCCTCAACACCTTCGTAGAGCTTGGTAGCATAAGCGATGAACGCTGCACATTTAAACCTCTACAATCTGTAAAGAAAACAGTTTGTGCGAACGTCATCGCTTTAATAGCAAAATATGCCTTCCCGCGCACCGCAATGAGTAAAATAATTTTTTTATAAAATTCAAATACTTGGTTTTCATTTCCCGTTATGATGGAACCACCCAACGCGAAGACGGTGTTATATTAGCACGATCAATAAATGTTCATAGATGTATTAATATCGATAAAGGGGTACAGAAACTTGGCTTAGGCCACTTTAAAGAAAAAAAAAAATATGTACTGGAGTTCGCTACCGTTAGCTATTTTCGTCACACTGTTTTCAATTACGTCAATTTTCCATGTTATAGGGCGGTAACCGCCGCAATAATTGGTTCGTTGTACCGAACTGATGCATACTTTAGGCTTAGAGTACAACAGTCGCGGATGGATACATTGTTACAAAGAGGTCCATGCTAGTTTCTCTTCAACTCCGCTTTTTTTTTTGCAAATTTACCCTTCCTAATGCATGAAAGCGACATCAGCCTAACTTGTTGTCCTGTATTGTGGAGGCTAGGGAATTTTCCGAATTGTGTCCGACAATCTCGCTGAAAGGATAAGTAAATACGCACGAAGGGTATGTTGCAAGCTTAGAAAAATTCTGACTAAAAATCTAATCGTTGCTACAAATAAACTGCGCATATACTTTGTAACGACGTCCTTAATACCACGGTTATAAAGTGAAAATTATGAATATTTTAATTCCTGCCGATTAAAAACTATATTACTAACATAATGGTCTTAAAGAGAACTGAACAGGTGTAGATGGGGGAGTCTCAGGTCGCAAGTCGAGCCAAAGGTTCTACAAGGGGACTTATCTTCGTCTGCCCAGCGCGATCATCACTGGCAGGGGTTTAAATGCGTTTTTACTTCCCAATAAAAATAGCTTGGGAGGGAGAAGGGGGGAGAAAGAAGCAAATAGTGAAGAAAAAAAAATGTTTCTTCCATATGTATTTCCCAGTATGGAATCGGTGATTTTCTGGCCTAAAAAAGAAAGTAAATGTAAAACGCGGCGCCAGCAGTAAATACAACGCAGTGGTGGATGATGAGTCAGCAGCTTCGATGGTGACACACCTTTCTTGAAAGTGGACAGGCATTCTAAAGGATCCTGATAAAGAATACATCTTCAAAGGAACAGTTCTTAAAATCTTTTCACAAAGAGGGAAAAAGGACGAAGGAACCGAATATTAACAGCTCAAATGTACCAAACCTGCCACATCGTGAAAAAAAAAAAGGTTCAAGGCCGAGCAAAATAGGAAGTGATGAGAAGGAAATATGTTTGAAAAAACACGAGTGCAACTTGTGCTATTGCGGAAGGGGGATAGTGTACATGTGGTGTGAATAACTGTACAATAACATCTGTACAATTAACTCCATAAACTGTAAAATTAACTCTATATGTGATTGTTTTCCCGACTATTTATGGCGCAGAGGGAATATATTTGAGATTCCAACGTTCTTTTAGGTATATTTATTCCTGCTTGTTCTCATGTCCTAAATTTACGGATTAAATATGCCTCTCTATATTTTCTCTATCTTGAAGATTTAAACATAGACTGGAGAATATACAATTTATTTCTTCACACATATGGTCTTTCTGATTGAAATACTGGGAAACAGCTTTCTGGAGGTTTTTGCCTCTGCCTGCCCGATGACCATTAAGCCTTACGTTCATTGATTACCCTGTTTCTCCGATGTATTGTTTATGACAGAAGGGGGAATTCTAGAAGGTATTAAACGTTTGAAGATCTGTAATTAAAGTCTTATTTTATATGAAAAGTGAAATCGCTTGCAGTACTTTTAACCCTAGTGTCTTTTTGTATATGATTGCACGTCTTACACCTGGGTCAGGAGCAAGGATGTGATTGTGCTGGATACCTGTTGTCGAGTCTAAAATGTACTAAAATATATCTGAGGTTTCTTATTACCCTTCGTGACTCCGGGAATATTTTCTTCAGGCGTTCATTACACGCAAGCAAGGAATGGTATTTTCGCAGAATATTGTTGATTTTTTGAAGGGCATTGGAGTATTTCATTAAAAAAGAAGTCTAGCGTTCAATAGTCCTTTCGTGAGCACATCGCTGCGGTTTAATTGGTTGCTTTTCCAGGGGCCATATTAAGGGAGTTACTGGGATTGTGTCTTTGAATTAGTGTTGCTTTTAATGAATGTAGTTAGTTCAAGTAGTGATTATCACCGCTACATATTCTTCGAAGCCGTGACGCCTGTCGTACAAATATTCCTTGCTTACAATATCTCATATGATGACTGGTAAAGTCAAGGTATTGTTGCTTATTGGTTGGCTTTCGTTAGAAGAACGTTTTAAGCTTTCATGTTCCACCGATACCATGGTGTCGAAAAGGTCGACTTCCGATTGCAAAGAAGAACATAGTGAGAGAAATTCTGTTTTATATCACCTTTTAAAACACATCGGGAAGTTTCACTATCCGAAATCATGGCCCACTAAATATGGTACCCATTTTTTGACTTGGTTATTGTACTTTGACTATAAAAATAACTAAATTCGGCTAGTACTGTTGTAATAGGAAACTATGGAAATAAAAATGAAAGGGATGTCCTGATGTCTCACAGGGATTCGAAACTACAACCGTTGCATGTTCGCACTTCATTAGCAGCGTGCAGACACCTTGTTCTGTTCATGATATTCCCTCAAAACGACTGTGCCTCTATTTAGGAGGCACTTTTACTCGCAAAAATTTGAGGCGAACTATGATATTTCGAGAGCGAAAAGAAATGTGAAGTTCGGTAGAGAGATAAATGGAGCCAAGAGAAACAAATTCAGAATAAATTCTTCATGAACCACGTTAACAGAAAGAAGTTGGATATGCCAATGAAAAAAGAAGGGGTGAAGTAGACCGGGTCACACGATGAGAAGGCATTTATTCCTCAAGCAAACGCACAAAATGGCAGAGCTCAGCTTGGTGTCATACGGCATCATTCAGTGTAACTTGACTGGCGGCACGGTTTAAAGGACTTTCCAAGAACTCGCTGCTGTTGAGGAGTGAAGGCGAAGGCGAGGAGAATGCCGCAGCGATAGTCGTGTTTGGGAAGCGTGTTGGCTCTTAAGGCCGAGTGACAACGAGAGAACACAAAAGAAAAGTAAATAAAATAGGCTTCCCATCGATCCGTAAACATGTTTTCGAACCAACTAGTTTCCCAGAAGCTTGTCACGCTGCACAAAGAGCTGAGAAATAAGACCGGTCGCTGCGGTGTTGCCCTAGTATGACAGATTTCGGCAACTAAAACTAAAACTAAAACCAAACGGCGTTCTTCGACAGTGTTTGTTCTCACACAGCAAACAAAGAACGGATTTCGCGGTGCCTGAGTGCTTTAATCCCTTCCGTGGTTGCCGGCAATATTTAAAAAAAAAAGACAAAATTAGGTAGCGCTGAGGCAGCAATCGATTATCGAGCGTTACCTCGATTATCTTGTGAAGCACTCGTTGGTTTGGATCATCGGAAGCTGCCTGGCGACAGCGATAGTAAGTTGAAGCACATAGTGCCTGGCTCCTTTTCCGTCATCACGTGGCACCGAGAAAAAAAAGGCTGCGGTCGTTTCTACAGGGTATCAAAGCTAACCTTAGCCAATAACTAATTAGTAATTAAAATAATTTTTCTATATTACTGCTTATTGACATTAGAAAAAAATTGTATTTGCGAAATTGCAGTGCAACCCCATTCCATTTATTTTCGGTAAAGAAAACCTCACGTGTAACTTTTTCCGAGCTCCAAAGAAAGCCTGCGAAATTCAAAAACTATCACGTGACCAGCGCATTCGAGCGTCGCGATTGTGGTGATACCAATAGTGGCTGCCGCCGTGACTCAACGGTCTAACTTCTGTGGTCGGCTGATATTTCGCAGCGAGCGAGGCGAGCTCTTGCACCGTCCCGTGCGCCGACTGGCTGACCAGGCTGAAGTACCCATCGCGGATATATCGACCTGCCACTGCAACGGTGCCATGAAGGCACGCCGCAGGGGATTTCATTCAATCAAACCAATGTTGAGAGCAGCACAGTACAGGCGCGGGAATGCGCCAGTCAAGTGATTTTTTTTTTATTTTGCTGGCTTTCTTTGCAGCTCGAGAAAAAATATACACACGATGCTTTCTTTGCGCAAATAAATGGAATGGGGGTTTCTGAAGGTGTTATCCAAGTTTGTAATTCACGTTTATTTTCTAAAGTCAATATTTAGTAAATTAGAAAATTATCCTAATTACTAATTGATTAATTGCAAAACAACGACCTTTGGTGCGCAATATGACTGACAAATCTATGCAACTGGTTTCCTTGGCCTATCCCATACGTTTTGTTTTTCCAACCCTTGTCTAAAGTTAGCTTCGATACCCTGTATACACCGGTGCAGAGAATGCGCAAAGCTATTGTTGGAATACAAGTAGTGCCATCTAGTGAATAAATTCTGCTCTACTCTAGCATATACACTTTGTTTACACCCGGATTAGAAGGTGTATATTCCCCTCCGCTATATCCGGTGTACTCCTTTGGGCATGCACCATGCCCTGTCTTTCGAACGCGATCCCTAGAGCGGAATTATTATATGAGCGCATAATCGCACGACCTGCAAAACTCCTCATCTCGAGTGCAGTTATTTGTGCAGTAACTTGGGGAACACGCTCAGCGGGTGCCTGCAGACGTTAGGCAGATGGACGGACAGCGACGTTTTGGCCTAGAGGATGTAGGTACCTGCCAAAATCAGCTGATTCAATGTAACACGAAAGGTATAGTAGCCCCGTGCTCGTTTGTGCTCCCACCGAAAGCCAAGCTCTTACCCACATTCTTTTATCCTACCCGGCGTCTCCTCCCACCGCCGGGTCTGTGCCTCTCCGAACCTGGGAGGACTGGGAGACCTCACTGCGGTCAGCGGACCCGGTCAGGCCGAAGATCGTCGTCAGCCGGGCCGCATACGTCATGGATCAACATCACATGAACGTTTAGATCGCGAGTGGGGTCGTGCAGAGACCCAGGAGGCCTGCATGCCTCGAATGCTTCGAATAATACCGACTGAATGACTTGAATTGCGTCTTCGTCGAAGCGACGGCTGATACCGCCGTTCCCGCTAGACAAAACTCATTCATGTGACTCGCCTGAAATGCTGCCATCGTCGATCAGCCGAATTATCTCGAGTCTGTTTGGGGGAAATCGTTACCCTGCTGAGCGCCTTATTGAGGAGTTGGAGGTGAAGGACGAAGAGGGGCGAGATGCACGCATACCGAGCTGAGCTCCGAGGTGCCTGCAACCAGCTTTCATTCGTAAAGCCTTCACCTGTATTAAACCGTTTCGTCCGCTACAATATGGATCACGGCCATACTAGCTCGGAAGATCAAGTTATTTTATGATAAGTGCTTCTGCGCATTAATATTCAATATTTTAGGGCAAGCAATTGTTTTCGGCACGTAACCTAAATAATCTGTATTACGCGCAGAAAATTTACAATAGCCGTTTAAAAATTCATAGGCATATTGTTCTTCTAAATAAAGTAAGACCCATTCTTTTGTGACAGATTCATGTACAAGAAACTTAATACATTTCTTTAATTTGATTTGGTTTGGGTTGGTTTTAAGGTTTAACGTCTCAAAGCGACTCAGGCTATGAGAGACGCCGTAGTGAAGAACTCCGGAAATTTCGACCACCTGAGGGTCTTTAAAATGCAAGTGACATCTCACAGCACACGCCACCATTACCTTTCAGAGTAGGCGTACCGACACCCACACTTCGTAAAATAAGTTTATACAAGCATGCACTTCAGCATTTTGTTTTATTAGACCAAAGCTTCTGCTACTAGGTGCCAGAAATGTCCAAATGTTGTCCGAAGCGCAATATGTATTCTTTCTGAGGTGCGAGCTTTACAGGTTAATGGTTGCTTCAAAACATAAGCGCTGCCTTACGAGTCATAAAGTAACCTCAATTCCATTACAAAAGTGGACAGTATTCCGACACGTGAAAAGCCTGCGAGACAGCGAGGGAGTCATATCACTCAGATTCCTGCCTAATTAAACTAATGGAGAGATTTCGACAGTGCGCTCCCGCGTTTTTGCCTCGGACTGCTTCGCGCGCAGGTATAGCTAGCTACGGTGTTAGCGGACTCTGACTGGTATACAATCTGGCCGCTTGCATATCTCGCCGGTGAAGGTGGACGTAACATGTCTCCTCAAATTACGCACTGAGCTGAAACTGAGGCCTTCCTTGTCGAGATACACAACTGCGAGGTATGCTTCTGCCTATCTGCAAAGTCGCTGCGGCAGTTTCGGATGTTAATAAAATTAACCGCTGCTTAAAGCGAATTCACTGAAGCTCTACGCATTTAGATTGTATGTGCTTTAAATCTTTGCTCAGTGCTGGTAAAATACTAAGAAATGTTTAAAATTCTAGATATTAAAATCAATAAACCTATTTTCGCGTACCGCTCATGCTCCCAAAGTCTCTCCCCTGTCTTATGTTCAATTCGCAGTACACTTGTATTTCCTGCGATATGGGTATTTATGCGACAGCGAAGCATACGCCGTGCTTCAAGGTGTATCTTTATTAGTGCCCACGCTAGGCCTACAAGCAATATTAGAGTTGCAAATATTGTGAATTACTGTGTATTGATCACTGTGCCACATAAGAAAAAAGAAGCTTTCATAATTCGTTACACATCCGAAGGTAACAGTCGCGCTACAGATTAAACCAATTTCTCAGCAATGACGAGGGCTATGGACGTAGCTGGGAGAGGAGCGTTTTCGCTCAACGTTTCAAGCATGCGAGCACGCCATTAACGCGCAGTTGGTTTGAGCCTACCCGATCTCTATCAAAACGTTGAACATAAAATGCGCTGCGCGACAAGATGCTTCACTCATCGACAACATCATTCTTGTATTATTAGGCATTGTTGTAACCTCGCCAAATTGAAACAGAACCGCGATTCCTTCATGCGTTGCAACCACGTTCATTGCGATTGTAGTATATGAAAATACAAGATATGCTAGCTGTTTTTAACCTTCGCATTATTCCAGATGCAACATCTGTTACTTGTTTTCAACGTAAGATCCCATACTAAATTTCCCGTCCGGAAAACGCGGTTTAGTACCCTAGCATCCGCCAAGGTCTAGAATGAAACTGCATGGTTGATGGCAGAACTGCGTTGTAAAGCTTTTTATATATAGCCGCAATTCGTTTATATGATATAGCTTACTATTTTTGTTAGCTTCCGTTCTCTCTCTGTTTAGTTCATGTCAATTAATTGGCTGCTCTGCATCTTATTGCGGTGGGCTTGGTCCTATTTTATTGTTTTATTCTCTTAAGTGTAAATATATATATATATATATATATATATATATATATATATATATATATATATATATATATATATATATATATATATATATATATATATATATATATATATGTTCCGCGCCTGCCGCCTTCCCCCCTCCCTTTGCAATGGCCACAATACTGCCTTGCACTCTCTCGAATAATAAAAAAAATAAATAAATAACAACCTTTCTGGGAAATATTTTGCTGTCCTGATATTTACTAGAACGTATGGTGACATCCTTACGCGCAAACGTACAATGAGGAATAGCACATTTTAAGAACTTGTTGATATAGATATTAGCAATTACAGGCCAACACAACAGTAATCCAGCCGCAAATTGATAGTTTGTCAGTCATTTTCACCGAAAACTACCGTTTATTATGAGGAATACCAAGGCTACACAAAATCGCACACTGCTCCTTACATACTGAGATTTTTAGTTAGCCCGATGGATATACGGCAGAAAAAAACCTAAGAGTAGTTAGGTAAATTTTTACATATAAATTCTGTTTATAGCGTTTCCAATTCACATCAGGTAGCTTTCTTTAATGAGTTATTTCAGCGGTCACTATTCCCTTTTCGTGTCATATCCACACGTTAAAAACAACCACATAAATTCTCATTGTAAGATCAATTGTCTTACGTATTAATGTGCTACTGCCGAACACTGCCGCACAGAACTAAACGACATGATAAGGGTTGCACCCTCCATCCGTCTATCATTCTTTCATTCTTTAAGTCCTTTACGCGCGCAGTTATTCCTCAGATCATGATACAACTAGCCCGAAAGTTGTACCCGAACGCACAACTTTTTCTTCTTCATTTTCGTCATAGTCTTGCACATTTTACAAATATATTATACGTTTTGTGCGACAAATTACACTGTCCCTTCTCCCATGACATATCCTCACAATCGGCACCGTTCTTGTGAATAGATATTTATTTATATATCAGCTAAAGTAGCTTGTGTAGAAGTAATTGGAAGGATCTTGCTTCAACTTGCTTAACGTGGAGCGGTGCTACACAGATGTGTGATCGGATTGCACAAAAAATCAAAAAGGCCGATAACGTAGTTAGACAGAATCATGTGATGCCCCCGAGCAATCTCCCAGGCAGGACCGGTCACTCTACGTTCCCGTATCACTTCTCTTGACTGCAATTTCCCGCGAAATTGGTTCTGCTGGCTAATCTTGATTCAGTAAGGAAGAAAGCAGGATCGAGATCTTGCACTTAATAATGCAATAAGCAGCATGCGAGGAGACATGCCTCAGCCATGACTCCACTTTGGATTACGTACCAAGAATATCACTGGCAGAACAAGGAGTCGAACCTTTTATTCTCGCTCTCGTTTCTAAGGATAAAAACAAATACTGTAAACAGTATTGTGCGGAATAAAGCTTCAGGTTCATCATTTAGCTTTTGTGAACTGAGGGAAACGTTGAAGTGGCCATCTTCGGTGGAGCAGACACGCGTTTATTTTTAATGCTAGAGCGCTTTAAGATTATTTCCCTTCCAAACTTATCAACTTTGTTAAACAAGATTACTGACCGTTGCCGAACTACGCACGGGTAAATGTCCTGTAAGGATCCCATTAACGATGCTTCGACAAAGTGCCTGCTCAAAGAAATCAGTAAGGGAAAAGGGACCATGGGGTTTAATAAGGAAGAGTAAAGTGGATCGATCGGCGAAGAAAAATAGAGGTTATGAAAAAAAAACATTGGAAAAGAATAAACCTAACCAATTGTTATTTCTGACTGTTACTTAGCGCAAGTGGCGTACAGAAAAGCTAGTGGAATAATCTGAACAGTAAAAAAAATAACAACAGCAATACGCACGTGTGAGGTTACCGTTAGGAGTAAGAAAAAAAAAGGCGACCTTTATGAAATTATACAGCAAGTCTTGAGGCTAAATTCTCAACACCTATAGATCGAGTTGACCTCTATTTTCTAAAAGCAAGTATCGTGAAAGTAAGGCGCCTACTTTATTTCAAATGAGAGATCATCAAAACGTAAAATAGCAGATTTCCTTTATGATCGAGATCGAACAGGGCAATGTTTTAGAGTTCCCGTCAATAGTGACACATTGCCCCGCCGGGGTGGCTCAGTGGTTACGGCGCTCGACTACTGTTCCCAAGGACGCGGGATCGAATCCCGGCCTCGGCGGCCGCTTTTCGATGGAGGCGAAAAGCAAGGTGCCCGTGTGCTGTGCGATGTCATTGCACGTTAAAGAACCCCAGGTGGTCGAAATTTCCGGAGTCCTCCACTGTGGCGTCTCTCATAGCCTGAGTCGCTTTGGGACGTTATACCCTACAAAGCAAACCAATACTGACACATGTCACCAGCTAAACGATGATATAAATGTCAAGTGAAACAGCCATTCTGGGAGTGGAGTTCTTAATGCCTGATGCCGTCTCACATTTTGTCACTAAAAAGGCGTCACATTAATGCTGCCCTTGAGCTCCCAGTGGGCGAAAAAGGGCGTGTTATCAAAGATGGTGAGATTAAACGCTACAATGGCAGCGTTCAAGAACAGAACTAAGGTAAGGCGTACGTAGATATAAGAATTATGCGATAGTCCAACCGCAGTTATTACAGAGGATACCTTGTTCGAGGGAGCACCGGGAAGGTAAGGCAGGTTACGGCAGTCTTCGGCACACACGAGCACAAAAAGGGGCGTCCTAGAAAACAACAAGAAATAGAGTCGGGCAGATACGCGTTAAATGAACACTCAGATTAAAGCTTAGCTCCAGGAATGAGCCCAGGACGTTGGTGGCAGTGCTTCGCTTATATGAGCCAGTTGTGCTCGACTCAGCGGTCGTTCCGAAAAGGATATTGACGTCATTGTTGTTATTTCTCTTATCGGTAAAGATTTCTTATTGTGCGGGTAGGCTTTTATGCTTACCGCGGTGGGAAGACTTCCACAGACTCTTACGAGCAGTAACGTGCCGAGCTTCAGACCACGTAGCAATTGTTTTTACACCCCCGGCTTGATCATAGAACTTTTTGAAGTTTTTTCACCGCTATTTTCTGTATTTTAGGACTGTCATCCAATTTTTGTAAGCACATATATGATATAGCTTTGATTTCGCGAATTATATTTAGCACGAAGATACGAAGTACCTTAACGAAGCTCATATTCCTTTAAAAAGTGTCCTATTTAGCATGATGCTTTGCATTAAATAACAAACTGCATACTTTTGCACGACATAAAGTTACCTAAAATAATAAAATATGGGTAATTTTACCATACCAAAAAAATTTAAAAATGATCACAGAAGACGGGGAATATTTTTAACTTTCATACATTTGCTTTTCGAAATCAAATTGTATTCTACCGCTATTTCATATCTAATGGAGGGGCATCTTGGTGCCAAGGAGTAAGCACTGAAAGCCTCAGCGTGCTGACAATATATGGTTCAAATCGTCACCGCCGTAAAATGCCTCTCATAGTTACAAGCCTAATCGGAATTTGGGCGGGACCTCCATTTTATTTTATTTTTTAATTAGAATTTCGCACGACGCCGTTGTCATCTCGCAGTATTTTTTTTTTTTTAGTGTAAGCTAGTTATAGCCTCTTTATTAAAGATTATCAAGTAGTTATTTGCGTACTGACCGAATTACGCAGAATATTGCGAACGTAGTCATAAAATCTCCGACGAAAACCGAACAGTTGAGTACATTCTCTCGGAAATGCTGCAATCCTAATCAAGATGAATTTATTTGTATTCAGTATGACAAGGTTGTTAAACCTTAAGAAATGAAATTCTGTTTTATCTAAATTTTATGGCGCACACATAGCACAGCGGTTACTGCACGCCTGCCTTGAGATGTTGTTGAGAGTAAATTGTTTGGCGTGCATTTTAACTCACCCTTCGATGTGCTTCAATGTGAGCTAAATTTCATGTGAGGTACATACAGCAGTAAGAACCGACGTTAGTGAATGCCAAGGAAACTTGTGTTCAGAGCTCCTTCACAAGAGGCAACCAACAAATACGCGTACATTACGCAGAGTGCCGGCAGAATTAATTGGTTCACTGGAAGGGAAAGGCGCGGTCTGCCTCAAGCATGATGCATGAAAGGAGGAGACGGAGAAAAGGAGGGCGGAAGGCAGGGATGACACAAGAAAGGAATAGAGCAAAGAAACACGTAGAATAATGTAAAAAACCACAGTCGTGGGAGGTTTCAAAGCAAGAAAGTCTGAAATAATGTTGAAGACTAAAATATAACGAATTAACGAATTAGATACATATGCAGTGTAAGGAATCGGCATATCAAAATGAAAACGAAAAATTAGAAGTTGCTTAAAAAAGAAAAAATAGAAGGTTGCTTAAGCACTGCCCCGCCGCCGGGGGGATGCAGTGGTAAGACGCCCTACTACTGCGCCGGAGTACCCGGGTTCGATCCCGATCGCGGCGGCCGCGTTTCGTTGGAGGCGAAACGAAGAGGCGTCCGTGTGCTGTGCTATGTCAGCTCACGCTAAAGATCCCCAGGTGGTCGAAATTACTCCGTAGCCCTCCACTACGGCTCCTCTTTCTCTCTATCCACTTTCACTCCCCATCTCCCTCCCTTCCCTTACTACGTGGTTCAGGTGTCCACAGAAACACGTTTGACAGATACTGGGCCTTTCCCTTCCTGTGAACCAATTATTATTATTGCTTAAGCATCGCATTTTGGTAGCGGCTTTACATCACCTTTTCATTGCGCGATTTTTCTGCAATGTAAGGCTGGTGCCGAATTTGCCGAATTCGGCAGTGGTAAAAAATCTTTAGTTGGTTGCCTTATTGCGGAAAGGAAGGAGCGCTATCAGCCTCATTTCCCGTTGCATATAAACATTTACAATGAAAGACATGCAATCGGAGATATAAGTTTGGTCAAAAGTCCTGATGCCAAAGGATTTTCGTATTAGCCGCAAAATGAAGCCTTCACGACACCGTTAAAGGCTAAACGGCCGAGAAGTTCCATGATGTAGTTTCTTGCTGTGATAAGAAATATTTCCTAACATTTTAAATGCACTTCGTCCTTTAACGAGGCAGTGGCGGCTCCGTTTTGCAGCTGACACAAGAATCCTTTGGCTTCAGAACTTATGATTAAGACTGTTAGCCATGAAATCTCTAAACAGATTTCCGCCCATCGCAGCGCAGGCGGCAATCATTACTTGCTCGTGACAATATGTTTTCGGTTCGCATCCCTTTCGCACAGTATACTTTATATCATGACCTAGCACATAGATGCTAAAACGCCGCTCAAAGAACAAACACGTGCGAGGTTTCTCTGAAACGTTTTTCTCAATTCCGGTTACCCGCGACGGCCACGCCTGTACGACCAGAGAAGCTGTATATGCTATCACGTAAAATGCATTGCGAAAGTCCCTTTGTTGATGTCCGGAAAAACGGCAGTAGGTTCGATTCCATGTAACATTCGCAAGAAATTTTATTTTCACGTCCAGCCATGCCACTTGCACAAAGAAATCGTACCAGTGAGGTGATGTGCGAAGTATTTATTATGCTCGTCAGCCTCTTTGTATAACAAAATAAAGGTGAAGGCTTCATAGTCTTTTCGGCGAAAACCAACAAAACAGGTAGTAATGCTTCTCATTTAAAGGAAATACTTCTGTAGTTTAGTCCACCATACCGAGGCAGATAGGCTAGTCAATAAAGTGACTTGATCTAATGGCAGCGCGAAAGAAAACATTCCTTTGTTGGGGACAAAGAGAATATTGAAAAAGAAGGATGGTCAACACGGCAGTGCCCTGTTTGTCAACCTAATGGTGGGCAAAGGGTAAAGCGAGAGGTAGAGAATGATAAGAAAATGGTTGAAACTGACACTTTATGAGAGGTGTTTGTGAGTTAAATTGCTCAGATAGAATGCACGACATAAACCAGCGCGTATTACTTGCAGGCTCACAATCGTGTCTTTGAAAAGTTTGAAATTCGCCTGCATGGCATTTTAGCAGAGGGTTAGAGCTCATGCCTCAGGATTTTGACTTCTCTTCTCAGCAGTTGCCCCTTTTGGCGAAACGCTAATATATCCGCAGTCAAACACAAAATGGGCGCCCAGCTTTCTCTTCGACCGCGCATAAGTCACATGTAGATTCTGCGGTTGGAATGAGGTACTAGTAGGGATTTGTAAGCACCACTCCCAGGCATAGGCAACACAGCTGCGGTACATGTATTGGAGGGGAGTAATTCAGACGAAAGGAAGATCAAGAGGTTTAAATACGTCAACACCGACCCGTACTGTCGCTGCAAGCGACTGAAGAAGCATTGAATACACAACACCTTTCTCACTCTCTTTACGTTCTGAAAAGAATGAGGAGGTCAGGAACCACGAAATAAAAACAAAATTTATAGCCTTGTAATTTCACCGATCCAATGAAGGTAATTAACGAAGGTAAGGTTAGGAGAACCATTGTCCCCTTTCAGGAGACTTTTCATCCGATGGAAAGCACTGACGGATCTATCGCTCCAGAGGGAAACAAAACATGCCGCCTACTCACTTTCTGCAAACATTTGCGCTTTTCAAATGTATAAGACTGAACGCTATTTTGACGACGGTTTTGTTACCAGTTCTGTGCACCAGTACTGACTTCTATTTGTCATGAGGATTTTTTCCCGCGAATGGTGATCCCAAAAACCCAGAATTGTGCAAAAGTGAGTGAGCTTCAGTGGTGTAAATATTAAGCTTTGACTCCGTTTCTGTCGAAGCGGAGCTAGGGAAACAGCAGCTTTGTTTGAAATCTACCGGGACGTAATTAAGGTTGTCTTCCCGAGTTCCACGGAAGCGCTTCTTCACCCTAGCAATAAACTACAGCTACACCGCTCGCTCGGTGAGCAGCGCGACGCAGAGACGGAACTGAAAGCGTATACCGTCGTTCGAGACAGAACCTGGTATTGGAAAGTTTACGTAGAGTTTCCTATGTATGCTACTGCCGCCAGGGACAAGCTAATTTGCACGATCGGGAATTCGCCCCGTTGCAGACTGCGTCTTCGGGAAATGAAGTGAGCTCAGAATCGATAAGAGAGCTGTATGCCAACATTGGGCAGGTTGCAAAGCATCCGCTCCTAGTTAGCCAGTTAGAAAGCAAGAAGCTAAAACATTTCCTGCATATACAGCGACGTTTTTTAGTACACGTGTGCGATGCTGATGCCAAGAATATTTTCCTAAACAAGCCTTTCCCGGTGTTGTTCATCATGAGTTCTTACGGTGCATACATTGTTTTCCGTTGGAACTTTCAACAACAACAACTACTCAAGAAGCGGTGAATTTGAATATAGCACTGGTACGCGGCATAAGGCATATGTTCCTCGCGGCACTCTTGCCCCATATCCTTGCTGCCGGTTATGCCCAAGACCTTAAGGAAAACAGGTATTTTGCCAATACCTTAGAAGACCGAAATGCATTTATGTTAAATTTGCTTCTTCCAAGCAATCTTTCACATGCGTGGCTGTCATTCGCATGCTTAAACACGTTTAATAAACGAAGGAGGGTTGTTTGCTTTTACATCAGGTAAAACATGGTAATTAGAGAACAAGGGGCAGTGGGACATAAAAATATTTACCTGAGTTTCCAGGGAATCAGAACTGAAAGTACGCCACTCTCTAAACTACCTGAACATGGGACAACAGCGAGAGAACAATCTGATATCATCAGTACGCGTCGCCTAGACCTACAGCAGCACTTCTAATATTATGTTTTTCAGGGAACGGCGAAACGAACTTTTTATGGCCAATAAAGAAAAAGCACTGTGTCTTGCAACGAGAAATATAACGTTGCAGAAGCAAACACGCTCGATCATCTGAAACCATCGCTAGAAGTTATGAAGACGATGATAACTCGAGAAATGTAGCCCACAAAAAATGGCGCAATCGGCAGGCACAGCTAAATGAACAACTATTTTGTTTTTCATGCACACGTAACGAAATAGGAGCGCGATATTTTGGAATGCGATGGAGGAGTTTAAATATTCACTCTCTGTGAAGCGTAGCTGGTCCAATACACGAATTATTTGAGCTGCCATACAGCCACGTTAGGAAACCATGAGGGAATATTCACTGCCCCTCCAGTGCCGCAGCTTTTTGGAAGCGCAGCTAGCGGAATATCTTCCACTGAAGTAGCACCTAAAAAAGGAGAACTCTAGGGTATACGTGTTTTTAGCAAGTTTTAATAACTCCTTTTGGTTATGTCAAAATTTGTACTTTGCTAAAGAACATTTCTCGTCAAGACATTTGAATTTGCATCGTTTCTCCAAGCACTCAATTTCAATTCGTTGGTTCCTCCGCGAGAAGGACAAGCTGCCGCTGCTTTGATGTCAACGGCGAGGTAACATATGCTCCGAGATGTGTGGTTAAACATTTGTGTGGCACTTTGGACCACTTAAGTGCGATAAGCCGAAAACCTTTGCTTGAAAGTTTGCTTATCCCTGGTTTTACTGCATCTGCTTCTATAGGCAGTGTGGTGCGGCGTTTGAGGAAGCGCCAAATGAAAGGCGCCACACGGACGCCTGAATCGGTACGACGCGATAGCGTAAGCTACCAGCCAATATATAAAGCCCCACTTTAACCAAGCCGTATGAGCGTCTCTGTGTGGCCTAGGGATAACGTGAATGCAAGGGTCTTGGGCAGGCTGATTCGGATATCGTCCTCCCATGTGAAGGAAAGGCCCGAGTTGGCAGCGCCTGCCAAACGATAGTGCCCTGTGAGTGGCCGAGACCTCTATGACGTCATCCCCACCTCAACCAATCAGAGCGCCGCAAAAGCGTGACCCTTTTTCTGACGACAACGATCTGAGCCAACAAAGGCTTTCGTTTTAAAAATGGGAGTGCTTGACTTATTTAACAGAGTGATGCGCAAGCTTTTAGCACAGATGGAAGTTAACAAAGGCGGCAGTGTGCAAGCTAAGCTCGAGTGTGTGTTGCATCCCCCACAAAGGGGCGACCGGCTACGGCGATAGCTACGACGTTCTGTGCTCGCTTGCCGTGAGAAATTTTAAGGTCTGAAAGCGCTCCGCTCTGATGGTTGTAGTGCGCAAGTATATTCATACGATCGTCAACGCAAAGCAAAAATCTTACTTCTGCCTGACTCCTGATTGACCTACCATATTATGACGTTACAGTCCACACGTGCCATCGTGGTTACGATATTAAAACACTGATTTCCCATAGTATCACTAGACTAAGCAGGTGAAACCCTAAAAAAAGCTTAGAAAAGTCGTTGAACTCATGTATTTCGGCTCGCTGTACTTTCACACGAAATAAAATTTCCGAATGCGATTTGATACGAGTAGGAACAAGATAATTCCGAATATCGAGCAAGTCATCTGTGAAATATAAGATGAAATTTAAAAATAGCAGAATGTCTTCATCTTGTTATTACAAAATTTACAAGGTGTGCGAATATAAGTTAAACGAGATTATCACAGAAGTGTTTACCCCACTGAAAATTTCAACATCAATTTCATACGGGACTCCACATACCTATTTTGTGTACAATAAGGACTTCCAAGAAACCTGTTTGAGCTATTTTTTCGCGGCTGAGTAGAGTAAACTGCCGTAAATTCAGCCTTTAAGGGACGAGAAAAATTGCTCGACCTAACCGAAAGCTCTAAGCCTGATGCTGTCAAAATCGATTTGCATCACAGCAATTGTACCTGATGAACACCTGCGCGATGGCTCTGTATTTAAGATGCAATGAAACCGAAGCGAGAACGAAGCTTTTCTCCGTTTCATTAAGTGGTTCACTTTGCACACGCTGTGGCTAAGGTCCCTCTTCCCCAAAACCGACCCCGTCACGTGATGAGGATGATTCAATGCACAATCAACACGGTCAAGCATGCAGGTGAGGCGCACAGCACACTGAAACTGCAGTGAATTTGAAAATTGTTGGTGTGCTCGGCAATTTTGAAATATATCATATGACTCAGTTTTTCTCATACGAACCGAATAATAAACGTATTTTATTCATATTCGAAGTAGCGAATATTCGCACACCAGTATAATTTATTATGTCGCTCTAAACGCTCAGGTGACAATAGAAAAGTTACCGATTGCTTCGAAAATGAGGTGACCCATGTTATCTTGAAAAGGTAACCTAAACGCTGCACTATTCAGCAAAAAATAAAATCCTGCGATTCTTAGAAAATTTTATGTGCCAGTACTCTCAGTGCGCCGGGTAGCGTCGCCAGAGTGCCTTTGCATCCGGAATTAGACATGCTTCAACTAGGCCACGACGGAACGTTCATACGGCTTGGTTAAGGTGGGGCCTAATCCATGTCGTGTGGTATTTCCCTTAATCCCAAGACTTTTTTCTTATGCCTACGAGTGATGTAATAAAGATATAAATAAAGGAAATATTCATCACTGAATCAATGCACGCCGCCTGCACACTAGTACTATTAAGCAAGCTGTCAAGCCTGGGTCTTAAATGCGGAGCTCATGTGCCCGCTAACTGTATATCCACTGCACAAGGAGGTTCTTATGGCTCACTGACTCTTTTCGTTCTGTATCAGATACATTATGCTCAGCGATGGGGCCTTGCCTGTACTCACCTATGGGGCTGAAACGTGGAGGCTAACCAAGAGAGTTCTACTTAAGTTGAGAACAACCCAGAGGGCTATGGAACGAAAAATGGTAGGGGTAACATTAAGAGATAGAAAGCGTGCAGAGTGGGTAAGAGAAATAACTCAAGTTACCGACATTCTAGTAGAAATTAAGAAGAAGAAATGGACATGGGCAGGACATGTAGTGCGAAGAGAGGATGACCGATGGTCGCTGAGGGTAACAAACTGGATTCCAAGGGAAGGAAAGCGTAGCAGGGGGCGGCAGAAAGTTAGGTGCGCGGATGAGATTAAGAAGTTTGCAGGGGTCAAGTGGAGAAATATGGGAGAGGCCTTCGCCCTGCAGTGGGTATAATCAGGCTGATGATAATGATAATAATGATAATATTAATACTTCAAATTAAATTTATTCCTTTTTTCAACAGCCGGTCCATAAGAGCTGTGGTCGCTGTTCCAAGCGTTTCCAGATTACCTGTGCTTTTCCCACAAATAAATCTCGTTCGGCTTAAATAGCGTTCAGAAATGGCATTTGATTGTGGTAATTCACGCCACAACGGCTCGTCCTAGCAATGACGTATCAATTAATGCTCAGGTATTGAGGCTAACTAATATTGGTGAGAATGGCTGGTTATCTCCCTGCTTCCTTTTCCACTTTCCAGTGCTATTTGCCTGGCTCCAAAATGTGCCACATATATTGCTATATTTCAGGTGTCAGAGATAGAGGCACTAGCGATTTCATATAAGACGCAGTGTGCTTTCCAAATGCAACTAAGTGCGAGCTGTCTAGTCTACGTGTCCCTGATAGCAGTGCTTATTCGTTTTATGTGAATAATTAATGAGCAAAGCTTCATGAGAGGAATTTTAACATATTTTATTCAAAATAAAATTTTGAATTCAAAAGTTGTAGACTATGTTCAAAGACACCTAACTGAAAGGTTTTCATCTGCACAGCTTTAGTTAACGCCCTTAAAAGAAAGCTACGCACGTGTCAGATGCTGGCGTACATCTCTTGCTCAAGCCCCACACACATACCCTCAGCTGGTATAGGCTACGGAAAAAACGCCTTTGCTTTTCTAAGCAGAGTCTTCGGACGTTGAAGCTAACCGCTGTGACGTAGAAGGTGTGGGGTTTCTCGAGTTATCAAAGATTGCAAAAGCTATACGCTTTTTGCAAATGGAACATTTAGAGAACGCTTCAGACAGCTGTTTTTCAACATTGCCTTTATAAGTTCTAAATTTTCAGTTTCTTTCTGAAGGTACTAATTGAGACAAAAGGTAACTAGTCGTTACTGAGCATTAAATATAGGAAAAACTGCTGGAGACCAGGCCATGCGGTTTTCAACATTGATTTTGTTTCACTCAGCCAGGAAAATACGTATATTATGATAAGTGGATTACCTTTAACTAGGGCGCCTGGTTTATGTATTGCGCTAGATATCTCAGCGGCCGCTCTGTTTACATGACTACGCCTGAAGGAGATACTACCCACTTTCAGGTCGGTCGTGGAGTTCCACAGGGAGGAGTTCTCAGCCCAACTTTATTTAACGTTGCGCTAATTGGCCTGGTGAATGAACTGCCAACTAACATCCACATAAGTGCATATGCTGACGGCATCTGCATCTAGGCCTCTGGTTCGACGCGCCCAAAACTACGTGCGAGACTGCAACGAGCTGTGTCATCAACATCGATGTACTTACGGAGTCAAGGTTTATTTTTAGCGGCAGAAAAGTGTGCAGTGATCGCGTTTACGGGAAAATGTGTCAGCCGCTACCCGATTACCCTTCATGGAGTCGTAATACCATACGTCTCCAGGCACAGATTCTTGGGAGTAATTATTGACCACCGACTATGTTGGTCGAAACATATTGCTATGGTGAAGAAGAGGCTAATTAATTTTTGCCATGTACTTCGTTACATAGCTGGCATCAAATGGGGTCCAACTGAGCGCTCCTTAATACGGCTTTACGAGGCTCTGTTTGTTGGCTACATCCGGTACAGTCTCCCAGTACTCTCTAGCATGAGCATTTCCTGCTTGCGGACTTTAGAGAGCGTGCAAGCGCAGGCACTGAAAATATGCCTTGGACTGCCCAGATGCACCTCTAACAAAGGCACAATTGAAGAGGCACACGCTCGCCCAATGTCCATATACTTGTCACACGAACCACTTCGTGTATATTTACGAGCACTTACAAGACACCGTTTTCACCCACTCAGCAAGATTCTGGATGAGAGGCCGGACTGCAGTTTTACAAGTGCACTCCGCTGCCATCAGTTGCAAGTACCGACAGGATATGCCCTCCCATATCGTCCCACCCAACCACCATGGACGATGGATAAACCTTTGGTGCACCTTCGTGTTCCCGGAATACTAAAGAAATCAATGGTACCAATTAGTGGACTTAAACACTTACTCTAGCACACATCTGGTCAGAATATCCCAATTATATTCACGTATACGTCGATGGATCTGTGTCAGCACAGGCATCCGCTGCAGCTGTGGTCGTACCAGCTCAGAAAACGACTCTGCATTTCCTTTTGGGACATACCTCTACATCAACCGCTGCCGAACTTGTAGCCATTCAGGAATCTATTCGCTATATATGTGGGGAACCACCTCAAAAATGGTTATATTCACGGACTCGAAGACTGCATTACAAATTTTGGAAAACTTCTTACGCCACACTGCCTATCAGTCCCTGGCACTAAACATTAGGGAGCTCATCACATCTGCCCAGCTGCAAGGCCACATGATAATGTTTCAATGGATTCCTGCCCACTGCGGCCTCCATGGGAATGAGCAGGCCGATGTTGAAGCGAAAAGCGTACTCATCAATGGCTTCCAAACAGCTGTGCCTTTTTCAAGAACGGATACGACGTGTCTTCTAAAGAGTTATATGAATATTGCTACAGCAGCTTACTGGGCACAACCAGACGCCCGACACATCCGTCTAAGAAGGATCGATCGAACATTTAAACTTAATGTTCCGCGTGATATTCCGCGTCATCAGACATGCTTGATACATAGACTTCGTTTAAACGTGGCTTTCACGCGCAAGTACTTACATTTAATTGGACAGATGGACTCACCGGAATGTTTAACTTGTGGCATCCCAGAGACTGTGGACCATGTATTATTGGTGTGCCCAGAGTATGCGAACGAAAGAAATGTGCTAGCTGCTTCCTTGAAGCGTTTAGACAAGAGGCCTCTGTCGGAGGAACTGCTGCTGGGCGCTTGGCAGGACAAGGGGAAGGGCGTCCAGGCAGTGCGCGCTCTTTGCCGTTATTTGAGCGCCAGCGGACTTGATTCACGTTTGTAAAGCAAGCTGCTGTGTCTGTATATATATTTCATATGCCTTCTCCCACATCGTCACCCATCGTGACCTTCTTTCTTCTCTCCTTCCCCTTCCCCAGTGCAGAGTAGCAGGCCAGATTTGAATTATTCGGGCCAACCTCTCTGCCTTTTCCTTTCAATAAATCCATCTATCTATCCTTTGCCTAAAATATTTACTCTGAAACTTTTGCCCAATTTCATTGGTCGCCAACTGTGTATTTTCACGAGATCCAATATCATGTTTTCGCTTCCCTTACACATCTGCCCCGAACTGTCTTGCCACTAACCACGCCCACTATTGTGAAAAGGTTGCAATGGTTTGTCACATATAGCTTGGAAGACAAAATGGTCTTCGTGTGGCAAGTCCCCTATCGACTTAGGCCCTCAGCCTCGAGCTAATCAGTAAAGTTACGCTTTCTTCTGCTTATATGTTAGATTTGAAATGTTATTTAACTAAGTGAGAGCATATCATCTCAACTGCCACTTCAATAATTAGAGGGGACGCGTGATTCTATGGTATTGAATAATTTCATTTTGTTTGATTAGTTTGGATATGAAATTTCTGCGCAAGGTTAGGGCTTTGTGTATATCTCAACAGAATGCTTACTAAGGTCGAAACACTCAAGTAGGGGAATTTTGGCTGCAGCGCCTGGTAGCATCTTTTCTGATGGTGCTTCATGGATTTGCGTGTTTGTATCCATTCCCTTTGACAAAGCTGTAGTTTCGGGCCTCTGCAAAGCGAGGACAGTTAACTGTCTTGTGGGCCAAAAGCATGTGGCTGCCTAAAATGTCAACTTTTATGCCAATGTGTCTATAGGCCAGCGATTTCAGTCCAGGTATTTTAAGGATTGAAAAAGCATATCGGCAATCATGGTTCAAACAAGCTTACGTGGTAAAGTAAGACGCAGTTTGTGAGTTGTGGAAACCGGCCTGCAGCTTTCTTAGCCATCTGGCTTTCAAAACCCTCATTCAGTAGATCTAGCTTCATAAAGGAGTTTACGCGCTAGCTGTACAGTGCCTAATTTAGTCTTTTTTGTTTCTTAATCATAAACGGGCCAATATTAGGTTATCCTTCCTGCTGTATCTATTTCCGCAATTCAGCGCAGCTCAAAGCCTTTTGATAAGCTTTTGATTTCCTTTTGATAAGCTGTAAGCAAATGCGCTTTCGCATAAATAAACAATTTTAGGAATAGGAATTAATCAATTCAAATGCACTAAAATGCCGACTGAAATGTAGGTTAATAAATTCTTTATTGTATAAATCATAACAGCGCTTTCTTGAGAGTCGCCAATTTACGTCGCTTTTTGATGCTGACATGCAAGCGCGAATTCTTGCAAAAGACTCTCAAATATCGTTCCGAAACGCAGTTAATTTTGGTTTCTCCATTTCGCAGAGGGCATCATTACCGCGTGGGGTGAAAACTTGGTGGGCGTTGAAGTACGACAAAGCGAAGGGAAATAACAATAAACAGAACACACAGAAGGAGCCGAGATGAGAGCCTTCAATACTGCTACTCTGCTGCTATGCGTGACAGTTGAACACACATACCGCGTAACCCGTTACACCATCGTCCGAGCTTTTCGGGCCCTTTTTACGCTCAAAGCGCGATTCTCTACAAGCGCACAGTACGAAACGTATGAACGGCCGACGTCGAATGAAAGGCACGGCGAGCGTCGTTACGTTTTTGCATTTGACGTTTCCAGAATTCCAGCTTTGCCATCAGAAGTGGCATGGGGCGTGACTCCCATCTGAGAGAGCTCAAGCTGATGCGGCTTTTTTTCTATAGCGTCGACATTTCGGTTGAATAAGCTCCATATTTCTCCAACTTTGTTGCAACGTGAAAAAAGCAATAAACAAAGATTCTGGCTTGTGCTCGCCGCGCAAAGCAAAGCGTAGGAGAGGTTTTCGATTTCACTCGAGCATGAACTTGAAGAGGGCGATAGAAGGAAGTCGAGAGGAGGGTGGAGCTTGTCCAACTTTGTGTCCCATTTTGGTTTCTGATTCTTAGGAAAGGCTGTTCTTCAGATTAAAGGATAGAATTGAAAGTGCAAAAAAGATCCATGAAAGCCAATAGAACTGCTGAAATAGCCTAGACGTAAACAGCAATAAAATGCCTAGCCATGCAGCCTAAAGCTCTCTTTTAAGCTGGTAAAGGCCGACGGCATACAAAAAAAAAAAAAAAAAAAACGTCAGTTAAGAAAACTTTACACGTGCAATGAATCCACTTTTGCCAATGAATTATTCGGTTGGCTGAACCAGAATTGACGCAGTCCGAGAAACATATTTGAATGTAGCCGAGTGTCGTAATTCAGCACTTCCGTAAATCATTTAAGGCCAAAACCATTCGCTTGCAAGACATCGTGCAAGCCTACGCTTTCGGAACAAGAGAGAAGGGCGTGCAGAACCAGATAAGTGTCGCTATGTACAGGAATAATTTGGAAAGTGCACTTCAAATTAAACTTATTTCATTTTTATTTGTTGGGAAAAAGCTGGGTCTTTGGGGAAGAGAGATCGCCGTGACTTACAGGAAGACCTGGCGCATTATAGTCTTTCGAAAACTGTCTTACAGGCGATATGGTGAACACGAGTGGTCACAGTCGGAAGTTCATTGATTCATCTGACATTAACTTAAAAAAAAATGTTAGACTGATGTCTTTGTTTTCATTTTAAATCAAAAGTAATTAAGCTAGGAGTCCGTATTGAAAAGGCTGCTCTCGGTCTTTATAGGATCGGACAGCAAGACCAGCACTTACTAAGAACTCACCTTATTGCAGGAAGCTATGCCGAGGTTTGCAAGGCTTTTACGACTACTTAGTGGTTCTCTTTATATTATTAGTGGCAGTAATCGCAGGCCGCGGGTAACACGTCTATAGCTCTGGAAGATTCATCCCCTTCGCCATCCTGCGAATACGTCTTTTGTGTCAGTTAAAAATGAGGCACGTGAGAAGGTACCCGCTTTGCTGCCAAAAGAAACTTGACTTAGTGGTTTGCTTTTCACTCGTGTAGTGGAGCCCTAACAAGTTCCCGAAGAGAGCGCAAGGAGTCGACTTGCATACAAAGATGTAGAGGTTCATTGTTGGAATCAGTGTTCTGAGACACGACTGACAGCAAACTGCTTGGTGTCATTTATCTCTCTATACCATGTTATCACTCTGGATGCACTGGCGACCTGCGAATGAACACACAATTTGAACTAAACAATCTCTGAAATAGATTATGCGTGGCATCAAGATTGAAGCAATGTTGACTGGTCTACTTCTCTCCTGGTGTCTAGTTTAACGTTAAAAAACGGTTAGAGCATGAAATTGGCGCCAACAGTTTGAAGAATTCAGTTGCTTCGCAACTGTAACTGTCTCCCTGTAACGAGAACACCCGAGAACTCGGCTATATGTCTCAAGGCCTCGTGATGTCATTCCCACAGCCTAATAATTAGCGCTCGGTTATGCCACGTGACGTTGGGACGTCTTCAACTTCCTGATCATAACACCATTCAAATCAGGGTACTTCTGCTCATGAATTATATGGATCCTTATAAGGGGGCATTTGTTTTAGAGCGCAGCTCTTTGTCGCCCGTTCCTGGGTTTCGCGTTGTCGTCGCCGTCGGCGTTTTCCCTTGTAATGAGCTCCACTTTCCCGCCCACCTTCCTTCCTTCCCTTAAGCGCGATTCAGGTGTCGACAGAAACAACCCAGTCGAAAAAAACTACAGAACTGTGTCAAAAATACGACAAAATATCCTTTAGTTCTGTCGCAACAGTCAGATTTTTTTTGTAGTTCTGCAGTACTTTTCTGTAGTTCTGTAGTTTTTCTGTAGTATATTTCTGGTTTGGTTTGGTTTGTGGGGTTTAACGTCCCAAAGCAACTCAGGCTATGAGAGACGCCGTAGTGGAGGACTCCGGAAATTTCGACCACCTGGGGTTCTTTACGTGCACTGACATCGCACAGCACACGGGCGCCTTGCTTTTCGCCTCCACCGAAAAGCGGCCGCCGAGGCCGGGATTCGATCCCGCGTCCTTGGGAACAGTAGTCGAGCGCCGTAACCACTGCGCCATTTCTGTTGTCTGTGGTTCTGTAGCACCTTTTGTTGTAACTACAAAAATTTCTGATGTTACTAGAGAATGTTCTGTTGTCACAACAGGTTTCCCGTCAAAAACCGGACAGAAATTTTGTCGTAACATCAGAAAATGTCCTGTAGTTTTTTCCGACTGGGAAGTTTGACAGATACAGCGCCTTGCCACTCCTGTGAACCAATTATGAAAAACACGCTTCAGAGCTCAAGTGGACTTTCACTACCGCTTCTTTCCTTCCCTTACGGTGCGATTCAGGTGTCCACAGAAACAAGTGTGACAGATACTGCGCCTTTCCATTCCTATGATCCAATTATGCAATGTACTCTCAAGTGGTAGACGTGACCGCACATAGTATACTCTGCAAAGATAATAATTCATGAATATTGCTGACGTTCACACCGAACTGCTGGGATACAGGTGCAATAACCGAGAATTCGCACACTCGCAGAGAAAATCATCATATTTTGAAGTAACTTGCGATATACATCTTGTTCCCCACGGTAAAAAAAAAAAAAAAAAAAGAAAAAAAAACTTCGCTTTTCAAAAAAATGTAGGACTCCGTTAATTTCGGCCACCTAGGGAGCTTTACCATGCACTGACATAGCACGCACATGGACGACACTCCGTTTCGCTTCCGTCAACCCCAGCCATCACAGACGGGGCGAACCCGGGTACTCTGGCATAGTAGTCATGGCTGGATTATGAAACTGATAATTTACCCTCTGTGCTCCAACAAACGAATAAATATAAAATACCTCTTTTTGGTGTCAGCAAATGAAGTATGGCAAAAACATGCTAATTTTCTCCTTTACCGCCATCTGATTATAACTGCATTTACATTGTCTGCTTGACTTTGCTTTGGAGGAGTTTGTGCTGTGCTTGCGAAGCAGGAAACGAAGTAGTTTCTTATCGCATGCTGTATCGCTGTCTCGCGGGAACGGTATGGAGTTAACAGGCTCGTCTCCAAATCTATACTGGCTACAAAGTTTTCGTCTTGCACTCTAGCTGCTGTACACTTATACTATTTGGCAGAACGCTTTGCAGTTTTGCTAGTCTGTTATTTTAAGTGAAAGCTCTACTACTCCATGTACAACCAAGAGTTTCGACTTCCTCCGACTCAATTAGCTTTAAACCACTGTCAAACCAGGCATAGCCCTTGTTATGCATGACTCGGTCATATCTTCTTATGAAGGTCAAGGTCAAAACCTTAACATTCATGTGACCTTCAACATTACTTGTAGCCACTGCGAAAGCATCGTTGTCGAAAGCTTCTCGTTTCTTTCAAAGCTCCTGTCGCATATCAAACTGAGCTCACGGCATGCGAATGACAGCTGCATTGATCAAAAATATATATCGGTCGGTGCTGACTTTGTTGTACAAGTAAACGGAGACCGCTTTTTCGCTCAAACTAAAATCGCGCCTTGTGCACTGCAGATAGGAAAACAATATTTGTCCAAGTGAAATGTCACCGGCGTCTACTACCGGTTCGCACCTACCACGACTGGCTGCCAGTTTCAATTATGCAACGCGTGAAAAACTTTAAAACCAAATAGCCGTTTACTTTTGTCCGCACAGGCAAATTTTGGTGGTGTGCGTTATCGTCGTATTTGTGTGGTTGATATAATATCAGGAAGCGAATATATGTGGTCGGTACCTATTTAATACTCTATCGCGAATTCCATGGTTACGGGAGTACGTCACAAGTCGTACACCTTGCTGTGTTCTGCGCCTTGTTCACCCTTCACCTTTCCTTTAAAGAGCGCCTAGCGGGAGGCAGTTTGGTAGTCTTATTTCCTCCAAACCGATTTCCAGTCTCTGCATGGTGGTAGTAAAAAATTTACTACCAAAAATGTAATGAGGGCAGATCCCCCTCCCTTACATAGCGCGAGGCGGCCTTTAGGGGGCCGCTTTTACAGAGCAAAGGATGGTCCTTGGAGGGCTATCCGATCCAGGGCGTTGGCGATCACCCAGCGTTGGTCTGCAGTAGTAGATCTGGTCAGGAGAGTCTCCCAGTATGACTCCGCTGTGGTTGGGGATGGAGGATGTAAAAAAAAAAATAGGGCATGTGAGGAGGACGTGAAGAAGGTATCCCGGTTTCTCGCAGAGTTTACAGGAGGAGCGAAACTGATCAGGGTAGCGGGCATAAAGCAGAAAAGGGTAGGGAGACATACCCGTCTGGAGTCGGCGCCAGTGGGAGACCTCGGTTAGGGTTATGGAGAGAGCCGGAGGTGCGTAAACATGCCGAATTCTTCGGTTGCAGGTAAGAATATCTGTGAAGATAAGAAGACGCTCCTGGACTGGCATAGGGGACCTGAATCCTGCCCGGAAAGTGAGACCTCTGATGAGGAAGTGGACCTCCTCGTTCGCCGTGGGGCCTGCATTTTCTGGAGTTCAGGTTAGAGTTACACAGCGTGGGTGGAGCGCGAAGAGTGTAGAAGCCAAGCCGCAATGTGGGATACCAGGCCATTACCGAAATTGTATAGTGTGGATTTTGAGTCGGAAAGATTTTTGGTAGCAGTTGTTGAGATAAGGACGAGCGCAAAAGCTGCTTCCTCTGCAATTTTGGATTCTGTGATAGTGCAGCCTAAGGCGAGTAATCGTGTCTGATTGCTAGTGACGGCGAGGACCATGCGTGAACCCGACGAGCATACTCTGCCACCTCCATGCAGGCTAGTTCGGAACTTTTGCCATACTCCAGGGCTTCGGCGCCGGCTGCCATTCGTTCCCCGTCGTGCTCGAAATGCATGTGCATGGATAGGAGTGATGATGAGATAAAAGCGTAGGTCGGGAGGTAGGGAGTCCCTCTTGGTAGGATAGGTGATCGGGATTATGCCCAGCTTAGAGAGCAGAACACAGCTTGCCGCGGTACCCGACAGTTGAGTCAGCTGTGCTGTTAGTGTGGCTTTTGCCAGCTCCTCAAACGTGTTGTGTGTTCCGAATGTTGAGGGTCCGGGTCGTAGAGGTGCTGGAAGGTAGACCCCCATTCTCTGCGTAATCTGTCATTCCTTCCTTCGGCCATGCCTGCAAAGCGTGAACTAGAAGCCCACTTAGAATTGGGAGACAAATAAGCTTTCCTTACTGCTTTTATCTCACCGCAAGGCTTCACAATCTGATGGTTAACACGTTTTATGGTGATGCATCAATAACAATAAAACAGTGAACAACATTGTATGCTAAAGTTGAATAAGGCTCACTCAACGGCAAAAGCCATGCAGAAGTACTCTGGATAATTTCAAAGACTTGCATTTCTTTACCAAGCACGACGGAGCACACTACACGGCTGCCTAGCGTGCCGACGCAATGGAAACGCCGCCTGCTGATGGCACGTTTGAACCCAGGTGTTTCGGCTTAGTAGTTGAGCACAGTAGCAGCTGAGCCAACGTAACGGGCCATAAATTCTTCAAATATCATTTTATTTCAGGAAGTTTGGAAAATTCCTTCTATCTTCCATCACCGTGGGATAAGCCTGCATTAATAATAATAGCTGAATAATGATAATAATTGAGTCACGCGCATTATTGGTCACGCTTGTTCCTGCGAACACCTGAACAGCTCCGCATGGGAAGGGAGGAAGGATGGGATTGAAAACAGAATGAGATAAAGAGGAGCCAAAGTGGAGGGCTCTAGAGTAATTTCGATCACCTGGGGATCTATAGCGCTTTGCACAATTACCGGCGCGCTGTAGGATGCTCCTCCCAGCTAAACTGCGGAATCATCGCAGATCAAATTTCACACAGAAATTGCATTTTGTCGTTAGTATTTTTAAATAGCAATTATGTTTGGGGTACTTGGCTGATTCGATCAGAAGTCGGATGTTCCCATCGTATGCGGCAGTGGCGATGCCGGTGCCATCGCAGGGGCAGCGGCTCGTCTTGTATCGCCCGCCGCCGCATACGATGGAAAACTCCAACTTCTCATTCAATCAGGAAAGCACCCCAAACAAATTTGCTATGAAAAAATACTAATGACAAAATGAAATTTCTGTGCGAAATGTTAGCGGCGAAGATTGTGCGGTTTAGTTGGGGGAAGCATCCTACAGCACGCCGGTAATTGTGCAAAGCGCTAACGTGCCCTGACCTCGCACTGCACACGGACGCCTCTTAGGTTTGCCTCCATCCAAACGCAGTCGCCGGTGGAAGGCTTTGATCCCGGGTACTCAGGCAGAGTAGTCGAGCATCTTAACTGCACCATCGCGGCGGTGCTGCCCGCATTGGCGTAGTTGAACTGAAATAAAGCGCTAAATTATAGTTCCTGAGGGCGAAACGAAAATGCTTCCGAGTCCGGTGTGATATCAGTGTACGTTAAAAATCCTTCAGTGGTCGAAATTATTCCAAAGAACTCCAATGGGGCACCTATTTGTCTCCTTCTTTCAATCCCACCTTTCTTTCCTTAAGGCCTGGGCAGGTGTGCATCGAGAATTATGAAGGACACAGTGCCTCTATTTCCTATAAACCAAACAGACCAACCCAGTTTACATTCCTTAGACTTTTCGGTGAAGGCATAAAGTGGCGTGGCCACAAGAAATAAATCACTTATGGACGTCAAGTGCAGTACGAAAATTTCTCCATTTGTACACTTTCGGTTCCGGACCGATTTCTCTCTGCCCCGTAACTACGTGTTCTTCAACGCGCTCAACTAAATGCACTTCTTACGCTTGCCCGATAGTTATTGTAACGCATCGGACACTATCTCACATGCCCGAATTGTTCTAAAGCCTATGCTAATATATAACACTGTCTTTTCTCCGGTCTCGTTGCTTTTCAGCCCCCTCATTTTCTACACCCTTCTCTACCAACACGGCGGGCTTGGCTAGCATCACTCAAGCTGCCAGACCAGTTCTGAAGCGAAAGCTTCACTACGCTAGTCAACACCGCGCTTCGAGTGAGCCGGCGTATGTTGAACGCACGAGTGACGTTGCGCAAGTTGTGACTGAAGGAAGAAGGAAAAGATAATGCACGGGCCTGCTGCAGGCTCTGTAGCTGAGCGACCTCCGCTGCCCCGTGTGGACAGATGATTAATTGATGATTGATTTATAGGAAAAGAAAGGCACGGTAACTGTCTCACTTGTGTCCTGTGGACACCTCAACCGTGCCTTAAGGGAAGAGAGGAAGGTGGGAGTGAAAGTGGAAAGGGAGAAAGAGGAGCCGTAGTGGAGAACTACGGAGTAATTTCAACCACCGGGGATCTGTAACGTGCGCTGACATCGCACAGCACTAAAAACTGTGGGTGCTGATACAGATGTGCTACCACGGGAGTTGGCTGAAAAGGAGCGAAGAAATGAAAGGCTGAAAGCTCAACGTGCGTCCGAGACACCCGAACAACGAGAAGAACGTCTCGCTGAACGACGCTGCAAAGCCGAGTCTGAAACGCCTAAAGCACAACCATAATGTAAACTGTAGACATGTCCATAACATATAAATAGCCTAAACCATAAAGCATAACCATGAGCTTAACCGTAAGCTTATCATAGGCTAAATCATAAAGCATAACCATACGCTAAACCATAAGCATCACCCAAGCTTAACTTAGCGAAGTCTCAGTCAATTTTTTCGTGACTGGCTCAGGACCGTACATTTATTACTGCGTTTTATAAAAGTTGATTCTCCATTTTCTCTCCTGTAAAGTGTTTGAAAAGCAATTTCCCTGGCAGTTAGTTAAATTGATGGTTATTTTGAAACAGACTTTCGAAGCCTTAGATTGTTTCGTTTTTGATAAACCACTCGTACACAGCACGAACAACTTCGCAAATGCGTCTATCATTTACAAGGAGTCTTCTGTTGTCGACTACAGAACCACCACTGTGGATGTGAAAGGTTCTGATTTCATCAAGCGGATTATTTCTGTGCATCGATTCGCTGATTTTTTTTTTTTTTTTTGCACGGTTGAGGACGCTGTAGACGATCTCTCTTTGGAAGCCAGTAATGAGTGCACACGTACACAGGCGAAAGAAAAACGGCAGAAGCTACAACCATTAGCAATATAATCTCTGCGTGGGTTTCAACATCGTTTCTAGTCGCAAGCATCAATTGAGCAAGCAGAAACATTCTGGCTGCGTCCAATCGAAAGCCGTGTTCCACGTTTGCTGGCTTTGATGGTTGCCGCTATCCAGACATATAAAAGCGTGAGATGACAGCGTCCTCTCATTACTCGAGCTTGTAACATGTGACCATGCATCCTGCACAGGATAGGGAAAGGAACAGATGCAAAAAGAGAAAGCCTCGCCGCGGCTTGCTGAACCCTCAGTTAGTTGTTAGGAGAGTAATGGTATGTTTCCCGGGGGAAGACAACAAAAATAGAAAAGGAAATAATATTTTGAGCCGGATTTGCGGATGAGCTTTAACTTATGCCTTATACTTATTGATGGAATCGCAGTATTTGTTTAACTCGAAATGGACCGGAGTGCTGTTTCTAACGGTTGTATTTTGGGGTCATTTAGCTGCAGAGAGTATCGCTTGTCAGGCGCAGTTGCGATTCCGTAGTCTTAGACTTGTTTAGGGCTGAAGACGAGTGCAACACCGGCACATGCCCGGGAAGGTTATTTGAAGCATAGCTTTGCTCTCGCCGAGGTCAATCCTGAAGGTCATGTTGTGCAATTCTACCGTGGTGGTGCAGTGGTAAGAGGCCCGACTACTGTGCCGAAATACCCGGTTCGATCACGACCGCCGGTGACAGCGTTTCGATGGATGCGAAACGCAGAAGCGTCCGTGTGCTGTGCGATGTCAGCGCACGTTAAAGATCCCCAGGTGGTCGAAATTACTCCGTAGCCCTCCACTATGGCTCCTCTTTCTCTCTTTCACTCCCACCTTCCTCCCTTCCCTCACGGCGCGGTTCAGGTGTACACAGAGCAAGTGTGACAGATACTGCGCCTTTGCCTTCCTGTGAACCATTACTACCGTTTGCTGTGCAATGTCAGTACACGGTAAAATTCCCCAGGTGGTCGAAATTACTCTGGAGCCCTCCACAATGGCTCCTCTTTCTACTTTATCCCTCACATTCCTCCATTCCATTATGGCATGGCGCAGGTGTCCACTGAACAAGTGTTGTTGTTGTTGTTGTTGTTGGGGCGGTAGGAAGAAGGAAAAGAAAATCCGCGGGGGCTACTGGCTCTGTAGCGGAGCCACGTCTGCTGCCTCCTGAGGACAGAAGAGGAAATATAGATGAAAGAAAAAGAAGAGGGAGAGAAAGACGCGCGCCGCAACAACACCCGTCGTCCACCACCGAAGCAGTGGCGGGTGAGGTGGTGAAGGATGGCTGATCCTGGCGCTGATGTAGCTGGGACAGATAGGTCACCGCCACCTGCGGCGGGTACTAGCCTGCCAACGAATTTTATCTGTTGTAGGCCGGAACAAGTGAGACAGATATTGTTTCATTTCCTTTCATTTCATTTATTCCACCTTAACTGATTTATTTATATCAAGGGAAAGGCGCAGTAACTGTCTCACTTGTTTTCTGTGGACACCGCAACTGCGCTGTAAGGGAAGGGAGGAAGGTGGGAGTGAAAGTGGAAAGAGAGAAAGAGGAGCTGTAGTGGAGGGCTACCTTAAGGGCCCGAAGGCAATACACAAGGGGGGGGGGGAAACGTGCTGGTGTGGTGTGAAAAGACGACGATTATGCTTTGAGTTTTTAATCTGTACACATAAATCTCAGTATTCTCCTACTGCGTGCGTTAGTAATTACACTTTTTTATTTTGGTTCTTCATGTTTACATTTCCTTCTCTATTCACTAGCAATTATATTTATTTATTTTTTTGCGATGTAATTATACATTTCAAGATGTAATATCTCTGCACCCCAATTCTTGGCCGATCTCCCTTTGTGGGTATGTGCCATCAAATTAGAGGAGAACATCAACAACAACAATAACGACGCTCAGGCTGAGCTGGGTTCGTTTTTTAGTGTGTGGTGTGTGTAGTGTGCGTCTAACATTGAACTAGCGTTTACCGCTGTGTACTTTTCCTTAACAATATCATGAACGTAACAAAAAAAGATAAAGCAAATTACAACGCAAAAAAATACAATTACAGGAAAAAACAGAACAAGCAAAGGAAAACAATAAGAAAATATAAAAGGCTGAAAATAAGGCAGAGTGTAGTTCGTTTAGCTGGAATGGCGTATTAGCTTATATGACTTTTCAGTTTATCGCGAAGCTGTCTATCTGTGCAGGTGCCTATGCTTTCAGGCAGGGAATTTCATAGGACTATTGCGTGGGGGAAGAACGAGCTATTCATTGCTAGGGTGCGGGTAGAAATGCGTGGTAAAGACTGGCAGTGGTTTAGACGGGAAGCTCTTCTTGGAGGTGTTGTTAGAAGCCTTTCCTTTCCTTACAGGGGTACGATGTTTACGAGAGCCAAAACGGAGGTAAAGCAGCCGTTCTAGTCATCAAAGCCATCACCGCAATCAGGCACGATACCATCGCCGACACGGACATCGAGCACGCGCTTGTCGAAATCATTCCGAAAAAGCGAAAGGAAAGGAGCACATTCGTACTAAACGTGTACAGCCCGCCAAGACAAAGAAAAGCCAAATTCTTCGAACTCTTCCACGGAGCGCACAAGCTGGCCAAAGAAAATGCACTCATTATCGTGGGAGATTTCAACGCCATGGACACGAGTTGGGGATACCGGAAACAAGATATCAAGGGAAGAACATTAGCGGACGTAGCCGAATATTTTGGCTGTAAGCTAATCACAGATCCCGCGACCCCAACGAGAATCGGTAATAGTGTGAGCACGGACACTTGCCCGGACCTCACGTTCGTAAGGAAGAGCAAGGAGTCACAGTGGGAAAACATGATGGAAAACCTAGGTAGCGATCATTTTATCCTCCGGACGCGAATAGCATCGGAAAGGGTAAGATGCCGGATCAGACAAGCAAAACTCACGGACTGGAACGCGTTCCGCGGGGCTTGCAAAAAATCTGAAGGCGGCATTCAATCACTAGAAGACTGGAGCGGCATGTTGACAGAAACGCGAGACAAATGCACAAAAAGTGTAAGACGAACAACAACAACGCCCGAAGTAGACGGGCACCTTCTGCGACTATGGGAAGCCAGACGCTGTCTCACCAAAAGATGGCGGAAGCAAAAACACAACAGGAAACTAAAACTAAAGATAGCAGAAGTTACGGCAAAAGCTGAAGAATACGCAGCGCAACTCGCGAGACAAAATTGGGAACAATTCAGCGACTCGCTTAAGGGAACCTTAGGTACGGCCAGAACCTGGAATCTCCTAAGAGCACTAATCGATCCGACCAAAACAAAATCAGAAAACAATAAAAGCATCCACAGATTCATCCACTCCTTCAAGGGCTCGGACACCGACCTTTTAGAGAAGGCACGAAAAAAATGTTTCGGTGATTGCAACCCCTCACGATACCAAGGAAACTATCGCGGAGCCGAAAACGAGAGACTCGACCGCCCAATAACTGTGGAAGAAGTTTATGCGGCCATAAGGAATACGACCAGGAACACGGCAGCAGGAGCCGACAGAATCGACAATGCCCTGATCCGAAACCTGAGTGACGACCTCATACAAGAGCTCGTAAGTTTTCTAAACAAACACTGGGAGGCGGAGACGGTTCCCGAAGAGTGGAAACACGCCGAAGTAATTATGATACCTAAACCTGGCAAACAGCTCCAAATTGAAAATCTCAGGCCCATATCGCTCACGTCGTGCCTCGGCAAGCTTTACGAGCGGGTGGTGCTGCAAAGACTGCAAAATTTCATGGAAGATAATGAACATGTACCCCATACCATGTTCGGCTTCAGAGCAAAACTCTCGACGCAGGACGTGCTGCTTCAAATACAAGAAGATGTGCTCCGCAACGTACCCCGAACAGGTGAAAATGTCATAATGGCCCTTGACATCAAGGGAGCATTTGATAACGTCAGTCACGAAGCGATCCTTACAGGTCTAGACGACCTGAACTGCGGACGCAGAATCCACGGGTACGTCAAAGCCTTCCTGTCAGATAGAACTGCCACCATCGGCATGGGAGACCTTCGATCGAACAAAATTCACGCGCCAAACAAAGGAACACCACAAGGATCAGTCATCTCACCTATCCTCTTCAATATAGCTATGATAGGTCTAGCACGAAAACTAGAGAAGATCGAAGGCATCAGGCACGCCATGTATGCAGACGACATAACAGTCTGGACGAACACCGGTTCCCTCGGGGAGAAGGAAGGAAAACTACAGGAAGCGGCCTCCTGTGTACAGAAATATCTCGGAGAAAGAGGACTCGCATGCTCGACCGAGAAATCGGAACTGCTTCGAGTGTGGAGAGGCAAACAAAACCGGACCGTCCCAACCAGTGAGAGCCTGAAACTCAACATCTACCTGGAAGGAATGCCCATCCCTGAAAAGACAAAAATAAGAATATTAGGTATGTGGGTTCAATCGAACCAACGCAGTAGTCACACTTTTACCATGCTCAAAACTACAACGCTACAAGTGACACGCATGATCACCCGCATCACCAACAGGCGGCATGGCATGCGCGAAGAGGACACACTAAAACTAGTTAGAAACCTGGTAGTGAGCCGAATTATGTACAGCCTGCCCTACCAGTGCCTCAACAAGAGTGAAATACAACAAGCTGATGCCCTGCTACGCAAAGCGTATAAGACGGCGCTCCGATTACCGCGCAACACGTCTACAGAAAAGCTCATGGCGCTTGGATTGCAAAACACATTCGAAGAACTACGCGAGGCGCAGCTTGAGTCGCAAAAACTCAGGCTGCTGCAGACAACGACTGGAAGAGCGCTTTTACAGAGACTCGGATACTGTGAGCAGATGCGAGAAATAGCGAGGACGGTAACGATCCCCGACGAACTTCGCAAGTCCCTCAAGGTAGCTCCAATCCCGAGAAACATGGACCCTAACCTCCACCAAGGTAGAAGAGAAGCAAGGGCCAATTTTATTCAAAAAACATACGCTCCTGAAGACACGACTGTGTATGCAGACGCGTCCTCGAGAGGAGGACAGAACAAAATTGCAGTGGCCACGGTGGTCAATTCGTCTCTACGCGAAGTGACCAGCGCCTCTATCCGACACTGCACAGCAGCAGAGGCCGAGGAAGTAGCCATTTCTCTAGCGGTGGCGGAGGGCTATAGAGCTGGGCGGTCGCTAACGATACTCACGGACTCTCAAACAGCCTGTCGAAATTTCGTGAATGGTAGGATTGGTCGTCACGCGCTTCGTATACTCCTCGAAGCGAGCGACAGATTTAAAAACCACGAAGAAAACAAGACCAGACACAAAATTATATGGGTACCGGGGCACATGGGGGTGGCAGGGAACCAAGAGGCTGACAGGATAGCTCGAGCATACACTACTTTCCGAGCATCCGACGGGTCCGCGGAACTTTTGCCAGCACCCAAGGCATACTCGGCCATACTAGAAAACTATAGAGGAAGAAGAATGCGATATCCCCCACCGCACAGTTCTCTCACCAGAGAGGAAACTGTCATATGGAGACAATTACAGACGGGTTCATACCGAAACCTACACATACTAAACAAAATGCACCCTACCTTATACGCTGACAGATGTCCGTGGTGCTATGAAAAACCAACACTGTATCACATCACATGGGCATGTCAAAACATAGATGTGGTCCCCAAAATTCGAAACCCGAGAGCAATGGGAGACTCTGCTGTCCAGCGACCGCTGCGAAGACCAGAAAGGTCTGGTACAGCGAGCCCAACGGGCGGCAGCAGCCAGCGGAGCCCTGGACTGAGGGCAACCGACCATTGTAAAAAGTGGACGAAGTCGACGGAGAAGACTCTTGTGGATACAACAAGCAGACATCTCTGAAGACGTCCAAAAACCGCCAAATAATATAGGACTAAATAAAGTTTTTCCTCCTCCTCCTCCTCCTCCTTATAACAACACCTCCTTTCCTTCGCGTGACCCAATTTTTATTAAAGGCTAAAAGTGTTGCGAGCCACGTACACCGTGCAGGCGCCTGCTGCCGTGGAGGAGAGCGGGGAGGCTAGCCTATAGGGAGCCTCCATACGAACGACGCTCTGAGGGTGGGCCCACTGAAATAGGAGTGGAAGGAGCGGGTGCCAGATTTGTTGGTTTTGATTTTGGTTTTGGTTTGTAGGATTTAACGTCCGGAAGCGACTCAGTCTATGAGAGACGCCGTAGTGGAGGACCCCGGAAAAACCCCTGCGCCACCCCGTTGGGGGCTAGCCTCACTGTGCAGACAGCGGCCGCTAAAGTCAGCTGTCCACCGCCATTTACAGAAACGCTCCACAAGTGCAGCTCTTCGTTCTTGAAATCTCTCCTGCCTGCCTTCCCTTCATGTGTCCACTCTGAAGTGCAAATGATACGGCGCTTTTCCGTTTTTTTTTTCTAGGCAAATTTACAAATTCACAAATAAACACACAATCCGGTCCCGCAGTGATGGAGCAGTGTTTAAGACTGCCTGCGACTGCGTTTCGATGAAGGCAGGCGAAACGGAAGGTCATCCGTGTACTGAGTGTAATAATAAGGCGCAGTATCTGTCACACTTGTTTCTGTGGACGCCTCAACCGCGCCGTAAGGAAAGGGAGGAAGGTGGGAGTGAAAGTGGATAGAGAGAAAGAGGAGCCGTAGTGGAGGGCTACGGAGCATTCCACAGGTGTACTGAGTGTAATAAGGGTTTTATAGAAATGGTAAGGTGCCGTATATTTGTCGCACTTTCCGTGGACACCTGACTAGCACCACAAAGGAAGGAAGGAAGGCAGGAAAGCGGAAGTGAAAGCGGAAAGAAGGAAAGAGCTAGGTGCCATAGGAGGACTACAGGGTTATTTTGACACCCTGGGGATCTTCCCTAGCCACCTAAAATTAGGGCAATAAAGTCGTCTGCCTCTGTCCGTTTAGGAGAAACTTCGAATTCCCTGTCAAATGTTTTTCCTAATAGAATGTCACGTGCATGAGCTTTCATGTTTAGAGAATGAGAAAGCAAGTTTATTGACTACCAACTTGACTATAACACTCCAAAGTGTAGCACTGTGCCATCCCCGAATTGAATGTACCGCGAGAACTGCAATTCCGAACTCTGTTATTCCGTTGCTTCGCCGGCGGCGGCAATTAGTTCCAATAGTATTACAGTATTTCCTTCGGGGAGCATCTGCGTCTTTACTGCAGTGTAAATGCTGCACACAAGATCTAAGAGGAAACTCGCGGCAACGCTGAAACCTGCTTGATTATTCTTGAATTGATTTGCTGCCGAATACTGCTTGAGCAGCTCTAAAACAGCCAGTCCGGAAAGTTGTTCTTACACGGTGAAATATTGTAAATAAGGAAAATTTGTTACATATGATCTCCCGTGGAAACATCAGTCTCCGAGTGGAAAACGACCGCTTGCGTAGCCTTTTCGTTTTTGAAATTGTAAAGCGTTGAAAACGCACAAAGACTCTGCAAGGACCGCGCACGCATAATTCTTCAGCGTATGAAAACCAAAATGCACAGCTTAATGAATGCACAGGTAATTGAAGATGTGCAGGTATGTCTTTTCCACCAGAGAAAGGCAGCAGAAGCTTTATTTGGCATATGGTTTAGAGCACAGGATGGTTCTAAATTCCCTTATATGAATTTTATTGGGACAGACAAACTCTACAAAAATGTTGGCTAAATTTACGTACCGATGTTTACAACTTTAGACCACCACGATTGGAGTTATTTTAGCTCTTCTGAGCTTTACTTGCGAATAGCATAAGCCTAATGTGCAAACAGTGCACTTAGGTAAGCGCCGGAGTAATAACTCTTCATGTTTCAATGCTCTTAGATACGTACAGAAAGCGTAACTTTGGAGTGCGTGGAAACACGAACACTTGGTATCAACATTGCTTTCACCTGCCAACGCTGTTGGCGGCAGAAAAGTGGAGCACTAAGTTCACACAGCGCGGAACTACAATTCGAGAAATAATTAAACTAACCCTTGTTTTCTACTTTATCCGAAAGTTTCGACAACGGCTCGGCCTCTTTTGTCCGGTGCAACTGAGAAAGGGGAGGCAACAGTGACGAACTTTTGTTTTACCTTTGTGGCCTTGTGATCTCGCTCGTTGATTAAAACGGAAGAATCCCCGTGAGCCTGCTTGTGGTCGCTTAAGTAAGTTGGATACGCCACGACTCAACGTGACGCTTCATAAACGTGCTATGTTCCACGGCCAGCACTCTGGCTTATTCGAAGGTGATTTTGGAATCGCTACACTCCCTGTACACGGCGGAGCACTGACTGGTCATCATTGTTGTGTTGCCCGAAGTTCAGTTTGCAGCATCGTACGTTGAGAGCGCGAAAAACGTCACAGAATCGCACAGCGCCGAAAATATGTGATGCACTTAAGATCCCCTTAAGGGGGAAACAGAAAAAGCTAGCCTGTCGGGCTGGTTTTACTGATGTGTTTATTTAACAGAAGCCCGCCGATAACACAGTGCAGGATAGCAGCTTCTTGCCTGTAGGATTTGAAGTATCTTCATTCGGCGGGGATGGCGCGCGTTCTTTGCGGCTGTTGGTCTTCATCGCTGCGACAGATGGCATGCGTCACACTTCCTCCTGGAAACCTGGGTGATGGCTTCGTCGTTGTACCCCTACGTTGAAATAGAGACGGCCGGAACACTAGACAAGGTTCACTAAGATATTTTTTTTCACGTGCCCGATTTAGGATTTGAGGGTGCGAGTTTGATTTCCGGTAGGGGAGAAAGAGACAGACATACATTTTGTTGCAAACGCCAGCGGCCGGCGTTCGCCTGCCAACGGGTCGGCGGCGGCGAACCCGTTAGAGCCCAACGAGACTGATGGCTGGGGCAGAAAGAACTGGGTTTATTGTGTGGCTTGGGTTTTTATACCAAGCCAAAGAAAAAGAAGAACGAAAGGAAAGCTGCAAGCAGAGGCTACCGTGACGCTTGGTGATGACGAGCAGAGCGGAGGCGGGCACACGTGGCGCTGACGAAGCATTTAGCAGTTCGCAGCATCCCCCTTTTCTTGGAATCCATATCTTACTACGGGCCTCCTGACACGTGTTGACCGCCGCAGCACCGGACCCTCGATGTCGCTGGCTGTGGGAGCCTCCGTTCTCTCCAGCTCCACGTCTGAGTGATCCGCAGGTACTCCAGGGCAAGCAGGGGGAGTTGAAGCAGCAATGGGTGCATCGGTGCTTCTTCTGCGGAGCTGGTCCATGTGACGGTGAACAACCCCGTTGTCTGTCTCCACTTTCACGACACGCGAGCCCGTGGTTTCCTTGACCTTGCCCGGCGTCCATTTCTCGCCGCTGCTATAGTTGCGGATGTATACCGGATCTCCTGGGGCAAAGCTCCAGCCGGCGTCTTCCCGTGACTGGGCCTGGTCGACTGTCTTGCACCTGGGCGGGAAGCACATAATAGTCTCGTGCGCAATCTGTACCCGAGCAACATTTCGGATGGCGAGCGCCCTGAGGGTAGCGGCGTGCTTCTATAGCTGCACAATATTCTTGCCAGGGCCTTCGTTATATCCCATTCTGAGCACCTTTTAAGTCCATCTTTAATGGTTCGTACAGCGCGTTCAGCCAAACCATTGCTTTGTGGGTGATATCGGCGGTGTTCGAATGTGTGTCACGCCGTTCCGCTCCATAAATTGGGCAAATTCCCAACCGATAAAAGGCGTCCCATTGTCAGAGACAACTGTGCGGGATAGACCAAACCGACTGAAAATTGTCCGGAGGGCCTTGACTGTGGTGCAGGAAGTGGCGTTGGATAGGGGTATGGCCTCAATCCACTTGCTATGCGAGTCTACGATGACCAGGATCATCTTGTTTTGAATAGGTCCCGCAAAATCAATGTGCAACCGCGACCATCTTTCCTGCGTCTCTGGCCAGCTAACAGGTGCGTGGGTAGGCGGCATTGGAAGCGCTTGAACGCAGGTTTGACACCCAGCAGCCACCCGTTTAATATCTGTGTCGAGACTGGGCCACCAGAAAGTAGACCGCGCAACGGTCTTCATGAAAGAAGCCCCTTGGTGTGCTGCGTGTAATAACTTCAAAAATCTTCCTCTGGCTGCTACCGGAATCACAACACGGTGGCCCCAGTAGAGCAGGTTCTGACTAACGGACAGCTCGTGTCGCCTTTTCGAGTATTCCGCCATCTCCCTCCCTTCCATAACCAAGTGCCTCGGCCAACCCTCCAAGACACACCTACAGACCTTCGAGAGCACTGCGTCTGCTTGCGTGAGCACTTGCAACTCCTTTAGGGGCACGGCAGGCTGGTCCCAGGCGTCCAAGGTCAACACGTACTCTGCCTCGTCCTCCGAATCCTCGGGAACCTGCTGAGATGGTAGCGGTAGGCGGCTTAAGGCATCCGCGACGAACATGTGCTTACCAGGCTTGTACTGTAACTTATACTTGTATGCGCCAAGCAGAATGGCCCATCTCTGTATTCGAGCAGCTGCCATGACGGACGTTTGCCTGTCATGCTTTAGGAGACCCAACAAGGGCTTATGGTCTGTAATGAGCGTGAACTCCCGCCCAAGTAGATAGTCTCGAAAACACTGCACACCGAAAACTAAAGCCAGGGCCTCCCGCTCAATGTGAGAATAATTCCTTTCAGCGGCGTTTAACGAGCGCGAGCGAAATCCGATTGGACGATCTTCGCCATCTATGCGATGGGAAAGCGTGGCCCCAACACCATAGGGTGATGCATCGCATTCTAAAAATAGCTCTTGTTTCGGGTCGAAGTGCGTGAGCACCGGGGCCGTGGACAGCGCCTCCTTCGCTAAGGAAAATGCATCTTCTTCCTTAGAACTCCACACCCACTTAACACCCTTTTCGAGCAACCGGTACAATGGGGCTAGCAACGTAGCCATGTCAGGCAGAAACTTGTTGTAGAACGTTACCATGCCCAGAAACGAGCGCAGCTCGCTCACATTTTGGGGGGAGGGGGCTGATTTGATGGCATCAACAGCTTTTTCAGTCGGATGCAGTCCGTCCGCATCAATACGGTGACCGAGATAAGTGACAGACGTCTCGTGAAATCGACACTTGTCAGCACGCAGCTTGATGCGATGCTCACGAAAGCGCTGAAGAACCGCCCTGAGGTGATTGCTTTCGCCATCGTGGTTTTCCGCAATCAGAACGTCATCGAGGTATGCTTGTACCCCGGGCAAGCCTTGCAGAACAGTTTCGATACGCCTGTAGAATATGGCCGGTGCAGAAGCAATTCCAAAAGGCAAGCGATTGAAACAAAACAACCCTTTGTGGGTGTTGATTACGGCCAACTGGCGGGATTCTTCGTCTAGCTCAATCTGATTGTAGGCATCCCTCAAGTCCAATACGCTGAATCGCTGCCCTCCTCCCAACTGAGCAAAAATATCATCTATAACTGGCAGCGGGTACTGTTCCATTTCACACACTAAGTTCAGCGTAACCTTAAAATCTCCACATATGCGCACTCGCCCATCTTTCTTGAGAACTGGTACAATAGGTGTGGCCCATTCTGCGTGAGTGACCGGTGATATTATGCCAGCTGCCACAAGCCTGTCCAATTCCTCTAAAACTTTATCGCGTAGAGCGTAAGGTACTTTTCTTGCCTTGCAGAACTTCGGCTGTGCTTGTGGCTTGACCTGCAGGTGCACTGGTGGACCTGTCATGCTTCCCAGGGCCTCCGTGAATAAGTCTGCGTAGTCCTCCAGAACGGCAGTCTGTACAGCAGGGGTCAAGCTGCGGTCCTGTGGCGAACGCAGAACATGTAGCACAGCTGCTTCTTTGGTTTCGAGTTTCTGCAGCAAATCCCGGCCACAAAGTAGGGGTCCTTCGCAATCTAAGACGATGAGGCTGCAATCGACAGCTGCAGTCTTAGAGCGCACCCGCATAGGCAACACTCCGAGTACCGGCAGTCTCCCCAGATAGCAAGACAATTTAATCGTCGGTTTCTGCAACTGTGGCCATTGATTACTGTGTGCTTCGTAGGTTGTCCTGGGAATGACACACACTGGCGATTCGGTATCTACATCCATTAACAGCTTGATGCCATTCCAGCTGAAAGTTTTTCTAATTGGTGGCACCAACAGTTTGTTTGTAGTCACTGACCATAGCTGGGCTGCACTAGTTTCGCTATCGCTCTCTGTATGCGCTGTGACGTTCACCGAATGGTTTCTTTCCTTTCGGCACATTCGAGCCAAGTGGCCTTGTGTGCCACAACTGTAACAGCGTCGGTGACGCATCGAGCAGGCGGCATTATCATGACCGCTGTTTCCACAACGCTCGCACTGCTTGTCACTCGCGTTCCGCTTCGCGCGCCAACGCCGCGGCAACTTTAATGCTAGCAAGTCAGAGGAGGCTTCTTCGTGGCTTATCTTCTGCGAATCAAGCTCTGCATGCTCGGATGCTATCGCAAGTGCTGTCGCTTCAGCTAAGGTAATATCTTTTTTTGCTAGCAATTGTTTTTGCAAGTTCTTCGAACGGACGCCACATACGATGCGGTCTCTCAACATCCTGTCGAGCATTGTTGCAAAGTTGCAGTTCTGAGCAATTCGTCGTATTTCGACAATAAAATCTTGTACTGACTCCCCTTCGTGCTGTTGCCGGTGAAAGGACTTGAAGCTTTCGGAAATCTCGTTCGGCGTAGGGTCGTAGTACTTGCTTAACTCGTCTACTACTGACTGATAGCTCAACGAGTTTGGCTTCTGTGGGGCGACTTATCCGCAAAGAATATCAATGGTTCTTAACCCAAGCGCGGCGACTAGCAAGGCTCTTTTCTTGGCATCGTCAGTTACTTGGTTAGCTTCGAAATAGGCTTCAACTTTGACGAGGTACGATTGCCACTTATCTTTCACGTCGTCGAACTCAGGCAGGTGGTGGCCCATGGCTGCAGGAAGGTCCGAGGCCTGGATACTATCGACAGACCCTTGTGTTATGGGAATCCTCGTCGCCACTGTTGCAAACGCCAGCGGCCGGCGTTCGCCTGCCAACGGGTCGGCGGCGGCGAACCCGTTAGAGCCCAACGAGACTGATGGCTGGGGCAGAAAGAACTGGGTTTATTGTGTGGCTTGGGTTTTTATACCAAGCCAAAGAAAAAGAAGAACGAAAGGAAAGCTGCAAGCACTGGCTGCCGTGACGCTTGGTGATGACGAGCAGAGCGGAGGCGGGCACACGTGGCGCTGACGAAGCATTTAGCAGTTCGCAGCACATTTATTCAGAGCAGGTGTGAAATATTGCCCTAGGTGTGCAACCTCCTTAGTCCAGCAAGCCGTAGACCCGAGCCATCTTCCGAGTCCAGCCGACCAGACTGCGCTATCATCCAGGCTGGGGCTTGACAGCTGAGTCTCCCACTGCTCTTCGTTAAGTCCTTGGTGGTTATTGTACCATTTGGGCCCTTGCATCCCCACACCATATGCTGTAGGGTGTTTCGTACGTTACAAAGTGCGCAGTCATATATGTAAATGGTTGGCGATATCCTGTGTAGTAAGGTGCCGTGGACGTGGTTGTTGGTTTGAATTTTTCGAGGTTGACTGCTTCTTCTCTGGTTATTTTCGTGTGGGGTTGAGAATATGTTCCTTTGTGAAGTCCGTAATGCAGGAGGGTGTCAGTATATTTCATTGGTACATCGTGTGTTCTCCGAAATCCTTCTGGAAGTAGTGCCATGCTAGCATATCTTTAGGCTGAGGTGTTGACGGCTTTGTTTCCTTCCAAGTAGGTGTGTTCCGGAGTGAATATCATGTAGGCGTCTTAGAGGCGGTGAGCTGTGGTGCGACGGAGGATTTGAACTGCTATACTGAAAATTCTTCCCTTTTGGTAGTTTCTGTGTGCAGAATGTGAATGAGGAATATTTTTTTCCTTATTAGACAGGAGCCCGCCTATATCCAGCGAAATCTCGTGAACACATCTTGCGGAAAGATCTCGCTCACATGAGGTTTTCGCCATGAGCCAAGTACGAATTTCCCCTCAATATAATGGAAGTGTGAAGTATTATTAAAATAACGTAGCTGGCAAACTGCTGTAATCGGCAGAGGATTGCCCTAGTTAGCCGTGCAGGCACTGAAAGGACTGAGCGATTACCTGACATGGAAGCTGGTGCTTAGACCATTTTCTGTGACAAGCAAGTGTCGTCGTCCCAATGACGAAAAACCTATATGCATATGCCAACGACAGCTCTAAGTGCAGCGTTTTGCTCGTTTACGTCATTTTTGGCGTTTTTAAAATTTGAAACATCTAAGAACTTCCATCAATCTTCGATTTGAAGCGGCGTTTCCCTTTTGTGATAAATGACGTGTCTGCGTAGCCTCTCAACGCAAAACAAAATTTCGTGTTCCCTGTCTGCCAACTATATTTCAGCGTAAAAACTGCAAGTGACTATTTGTAGAGGAGGTTTCAACACTCATAGGTTGTAAAGCGCCCCGATTGAGCTTATACAGTGACAGGCAATGCTTGCCTATACAGGCTTTAATTTTTGATATTGCTTCGAGTGAACAGCATGTCAACATTTTCCTTTTCGCTCGTTTTTTTTTATCTGAAGAACATAGGGACCATGCTGTGCAGTGGTCCCAGTAGGTTGTTTTTATGAAACAAAAAATATAAAAGCGGGCTTTCAGTGGGCGGTCTTTAATGTCTTGCTACATCCGGAAACACGCAACCCGATAGTTTTCATTTTTCACCGAAAGAAGTGCTTTGCTGCGTCATGCTTTTGGGAGTTCAGAAACAGACTCACCTGGAAACTTGCTTCGGACTTAAAGGGCGGCCCTATCAACCCAGTGTTTTTTTTATGTTTTGATGAGCAGCCCGGTGTAGGTTTCGCTCAGTCGTGTGTGTGAGTATCCATCATGCCAAGAAAAATAGCGAAAACTGATTCTTGGGCGTGGAATTCTCCTCCAGGAGGAGGAAGATGCTTCATACCCAACTCCGAGTTTCCTATAGAATGTAATTTCTAAGGAGCGACTGTGTATTTAGGAAATTATATCGTAGAAGAATTCATGCTCACAAATTCCACAGACATGAAGTTTCTTTTTCAGTTTTTTAATATCTTTAACCCTAGGCATACCTGCTTGTCCTATTCAGCCTACTGACCACACTGGAAGGAGACTGAAGATCACTAAAAAAGTGGGCGATGCTCTAAACAGCCGACAGTCACTCGAGACACGCATTCGGGTAAGGATAACGGTGAAGCACTGCCTGTCAATATCACGTAAGCGAAAAAGAAATATTTTAAATTCATGCTGACAAAATCAAGTGGGCGCGGCGAAGCGATTGGCATCATGTCGCTTACCACGAAATTCTTTTTCACAACACAGGTTCTCCTGTGTGTGATCGCCGATTCATCAACTGTCAACGGCATGTGTACACGGCCAAAGGTTTCAAGCTGCGCTGTGGACACTGCCTTTTCTGCGCATCCTCCGTTCCTGGCCAGCAAACCGGACACTTTTCTACCCGACATTCGCACATCCGTTACGTCGACACTGAACCCAGCTATAAAAGAGCCTCCACAGCAGTTCTTCGGCAGTGGGCGCGGCGAAGCGATTGGCATCATGTCGCTTACCACGAAATTCTTTTTCACAACACAGGTTCTCCTGTGTGTGATCGCCGATTCATCAACTGTCAACGGCATGTGTACACGGCCAAAGGTTTCAAGCTGCGCTGTGGACACTGCCTTTTCTGCGCATCCTCCGTTCCTGGCCAGCAAACCGGATACTTTTCTACCCGACATTCGCACATCCGTTACGTCGACACTGAACCCAGCTATAAAAGAGCCTCCACAGCAGTTCTTCGGCAGTGGGCGCGGCGAAGCGATTGGCATCATGTCGCTTACCGCGAAATTCTTTTTCACAACACAGGTTAGTTGTTCCTTTTCAAAAGTTCGTTCTGGCAACGAAATTTTTCTTGTTGTTGTGCCGTGCCCACGCACTTATATGAACCTGGTGTATGTATTTTACTTCATGTGCAAAATGCTACTCTGCGGCGATGTTGAGCAAAACCCTGGACCTTCAGTCGAAGATATGTTTCAGTGTATTTTGGAAGGTCAGACTCGAATCTTTAAAGAGCTTGAATCCATTAAAATCTGTGTGTCAGAAAACGAGCAACTGTTGCGTGATGTCGATTCTCGGTTGCGTTCTTTAGATGGACAGCTGAAACAAATGCATGTAAAGTCCCCTGAGATTGCCACTTTAGAAAATTCTACCGCTTCCCTTCAGAGCATTATTACTTGGCAAAAGGACAAATTAACGGATCTTGAGGACCGCAGTCGTCGCTCTAACGTTGTTGTGTATGGCATTGATGAATCCCCGGATGAAAGTGAAGAAACACTAAGAACTAAGGTGATTTCGGATGTATTTGGTGTAAAACTGGGCGTCCAGTGCACGTCCGTCGCTCGCATTCACCGTCTTGGGTTCAGCGGAACTCGCAGACCAGTCATTGCGTACTTCCAAGATTTTAATGAAAAACAAGCCGTCTGGCGGAACGTAAGCAAGCTCAAAGGTAGCAATATATACCTACAAAACGATTACAGCCAGCACACGCTGCGCAAACGCAAACTGCTTTGGGAAAGCTCGAAGGCAGAAAGAGATAATAAACAAAAGGTGTATCTTGTTTATGATAAGTTGAAAATTGACGGTAACCTGTACGTTTGGGACGAGGTTAATAACACACGCGTCGCGCTTTCTTCTCGGAACGCCGTAGAGACATGACGGAATGCATCCACTGCGCCCAAAGAATTACGGGTAGTGAACTTGAATGCACAGAGTATTGCCAATAAAGTTGACCAGCTTGAGTTTCTCATTTTGGCCCATGATCCCCACATAATGATAATTACCGAAACTTGGTTGCATGACGGCATTACTGACAGTGTTATTGTCTCCGCGTCACATAAAATGTTCCGAAGAGACCGACCTACCCGTGGTGGGGGCGTAGCCGTCATAATAAAAAACTGTTTGAATGGCACTGTTCTTAACCAGATAGATGATCATGAGAGTTTATTTGTTAGGGTAAACTGCTGGGGTAGTTTGTTCACAGTCTGCGCAGTGTACAGACCACCATCTGCCTCCCCCGATTTCTTGGTTGAGCTGTATGATCATATGTCTTTGTTCAAAGATGACCGCCTTATTCTCGCTGGTGATTTCAACCTTCCTTTACTTGATTGGGCTAACCCTGATTGTGTTTTTAATGATTCAACCAACCCTCTTTTGAATATTATGCTGATGTGTGATTTGGTGCAGACTGTCTCTGATTTCACTAGAGAAGTGGGTAACGCTCGTTCAATTCTTGATTTGGTATTTGTCAGCGCTAGTTTATCTGAATACAGTGTGTATGTTGACACGGCTATCTCTGATGACAAAAGCGTTCATTTGTCTTTGCTGCTTGATGCCCAGAAAAACCATAAGATAGCGAACAATAACACTGTAAAAAATTTTTCACGTGCCGATGATCTTGCGATCCTAGACAAACTCTGGGATTTATGTGATAACCTGCCTAGCGACGTCACAGCATTATGGACTACACTTAAAGACACTATTCACTTTTGCATTGAAAATTTCGTTCCCAACCAGCGTGTACGTACAAATAAGCCTAATCCGTGGATTACTAGAGAAATCATTCATTTGCATCGCAAAATTAAACGCACTAAACGAAGCGGTCATAAAACTACCTGTTTTCGCACGTCGAAAACTCAGCTAGCTTCTAAGCTTTCCGAAGCAAAAAAACACTACTTTTCGCAGGCACTGCCCAAATTCTTAAGAGAGAGCTCTGAGAAGTTCTGGCGTTACCTACGTGATTCTAAAGATGAGGTAAAACAGCTATCTATTGACGGCATGGTCTCGGAGATTCCTGTGGATATTGCAAATCACTTCAATAGTTTCTTTCACTCTGTCTTTGCCTCGAGTGATCAAGATTTGGAACTGCAGGTATCTGGATCTGATATATCAGATGACTTTATAAGCTATGAAGGCGTACTAAACATGCTGCTAAACTTAAAAACGAAATCGGCAGTGGGGCCTGATGATATCCCTAATGAGTTTCTGCGCCGTTATTCCGAACCATTAGCCCACATTTTAACTCGCCTCTTCGAACTTTCATTAAAAGATTCTGTTGTCCCTGATGACTGGCGCTTAGCTCGCGTTGTTCCAATTTTTAAGAAAGGTGATCGTTTGAACATTAACAATTACCGTCCCATATCGCTAACTTCAGGTACCTGCAAGCTTATGGAGCATGTTATATCTAAATATCTTATGTCATTTCTGGAAAAAAATAACATCCTGTCTCCCTTTCAACATGGTTTTAGAAGAGGCTTATCTACGGTTACTCAGCTCGTCACTACAGTGCATGAATTCGCTTCATCGATTGACAATGCTGGACAGGTTGACGTCATTTTTTTAGATTTCAGCAAGGCGTTTGATCGCGTCATGCACAATAAGCTCATCTTTAAACTTCAACATCTTGGTCTTCCAACAGCACTTGTCAGGTGGATTAAAACCTATCTTTCCAACAGAAAACAGTTCGTCGATGTTAAAAAATCTCATTCAGGTATTTTACCCGTTACCTCTGGTGTGCCTCAGGGCAGCGTACTTGGGCCTCTTTTATTCCTTATTTATATCAATGATTTGGTTAACTCCGTAAATACGTCCGAAGTCAGTATTAGACTATTCGCAGATGACTGCATTCTGTTTAAGAAAATTAGCAGCACTACCGACCAAAAATGCTTGCAGTCAAATCTTAATAATGTCCTAGAGTGGCGCACCCTTTGGTCCATGAAAATAAATAGCGACAAATCGGTTCTTCTTCAGGTTACTAACAAGAAAGCGCCATACAGTTTTAATTACGCAATAAACAATCTTCCACTGCTACAGGTGAGCGAATACAAATATCTTGGAGTCACCATTACAAATCGCCTTTCATGGTCCAGCCACATTAATAGCATTTGCTGGTCTGCTTCAAGGAACCTCGGCCTTCTAAGACACAAATTAAAACACGCTCCCTCTGAACTTAAACAACTTTCCTTCAACACACTAATTCGTCCGAAACTTGAGTATGCTTCCGTCGTATGGGATCCGCACCTAAAAAAGGATATAAGGAAACTTGAAATGATCCAAAGAAAAGCAGTCCGTTTCATTTTTAACGCTTACCATAGCTCTATCTCGCCATCCGTTCTGATGTCTACGAAGAACATATCCACTCTAGAAAGGAGAGCACTTGCAAGGCTTAAATTTCTGTACTCATTTTACTCTAGTCAATTTAATATTAATCATCATCATCATCATCATCAGCCTGATTATACCCACTGCAGGGCGAAGGCCTCTCCCATATTTCTCCACTTAACCCGGTTCTGTGCTAGCTGCATCCACTTGACCCCTGCGAACTTCTTAATCTCATCCGCCCACCTAACTTTCTGCCGCCCCCTGCTACGCTTTCCTTCCCTTGGAATCCAGTTTGTTACCCTCAGCGACCATCGGTTATCGTCTCTTCGCCCTACATGACCTGCCCATGTCCATTTCTTCTTCTTAATTTCCACTAGAATGTCGGTAACTTGAGTTATTTCTCTGACCCACTCTGCACGCTTTCTATCTCTTAATGTTACTCCTACCATTTTTCGTTCCATAGCCCTCTGGGTTGTCCTCAACTTAAGTAGAACTCTCTTGGTTAGCCTCCACGTTTCAGCCCCATAGGTAAGTACAGGCAAGATGCAACTGTTGTATACTTTCCTCTTGAGCGATACCGGTAAGCTGCTAGTCATAATCTGCGAGTGCTTGCCAAATGCGCACCATCCCAATCTTATTCTTCTTGTTATTTCCTTTTCATGGTCCGGATCTGCGGTTACTACCTGTCCTAAGTAGACATATTCGCCTACTACTTCCAGTATTTCGCTACCTAATGTAAACTGCTGTTCCTTCCCGAGGCTGTTGAACATTACCTTAGTCTTCTGCATATTGATTTTCAAGCCTACCTTTCTACTTTTTCTGTCTAGGTCATCAATCATTATTTGCAGTTCATCCCCCGAGTTGCTTAGCAAGGCAATGTCATCAGCAAATCGCAGATTACTGAGGTATTCTCCATCTACCCTTATCCCTAACTGCTCCCATTCCAAGTCTCTGAATACTTCCTCTAAACAAGCTGTGAATAGTACTGGGGAGATTGTGTCTCCTTGCCTAACACCTTTCTTTATGGGAATTTTGTTACTTTCTTTATGCAGAACTATGGTTGCTGTGCAGCCACTATATATATCTTCCAGCACTTTCACGTACGGCTCGTCTACCCCCTGATTTCGCAATGCCTGCATCACCGCCGAGGTTTCAACTGAGTCAAATGCTTTTTCGTAATCAATGAATGCTATGTATAAGGGCTGGTTATATTCCGAGCATTTTTCTATCACCTGGTTGATGGTATGGATATGATCGATAGTAGAGTACCGTTTCCGAAACCCTGCTTGATCCTTTGATTGATTGCAGTCTAAGGTTGTCCTGATTCTATTAGCGATTACCTTAGTAAATACCTTATACGTAACAGACAGTAAGCTGATTGGTCTGTAATTTTTAAGGTCCTTAGAGTCCCCTTTCTTGTGAATGAGGATAATGTTTGCATTCTTCCATGGTTCCGGTACCGTCGATGACAACAGGCACTGCGTATACAGGGTGGCCAGTTTTTCTAGCACGATATCCCCCCCGTCCTTCAGCAAATCTGTAGTTATCTGATCCTCTCCAGCTGATTTCCCCCTTTTCATAGTTTCTAATGCTTTCTTGACCTCGTCTTTCGTCACTGGTGGAACGTCTGACTGTTTTTCCCTACCGCCAAACTCATTACGGTCCTGACTACTTTGGCTGCTGTAGAGATCTGTATAGAACTCCTCGGCTACTTTGACTATCTTGTCCATATTAGTGATGACGTTGCCCGCCTTATCCCTTAGCGCATACATCTGGTTTTTGCCTATGCCCAATTTCTTCTTTACCGCTTTAAGGCTTCCCCCGTTCTTTACAGCATGCTCAATTTTCTCCATGTTATACTTCCTTATATCGGCCACCTTGCGCTTATTGATTAGCTTTGATATCTCGGCCAATTCGATCTGGTCTGTTGGATTGGAAGCTTTCATACTCTGGCGTTTCTTAATCAAATCTTTCGTCTCCTTAGACAGCTTACCGGTATCCTCTCTAACTATCCTACCGCCTACTTCTACCGCGCACTCAGTAATGATATCTCTGAAATTATTGTTCCTTGCCTCTAGGGTAATGTCGCCATCCTCAGTTAGAGCTGAATACCTATTCTGTAGCGAGATCCTGAACTCTTCTGCCCTCCCCCTCACCGCTAATTCGTTGATGGGTTTCTTTCTTACTAATCTGTTGCGTTCCTTCTTCAGATTTAGGCTAATTCGGGACCTCACCATCCTGTGGTCACTGCATCGCACTTTCCCGATTACCTCTACGTCCTGCACAATGGCGGGGGTTGAGCACATTATGAAGTCAATTTCATTTTTAGTCTCTCCGTTAGGACTTTTCCATGTCCATTTTCGGTTCTTCCGTTTGCTGAAGAAGGTATTCATGATTCGTAAGTTACTGCGCTCTGCAAACTCAACTAGTAACTCCCCCCTGCTATTCCTAGAACCAACGCCATAGTCACCTACTGCCTTGTCTCCTGCCTGTTTTTTCCCTACCTTGGCATTGAAGTCGCCCATTAGTACAGTATACTGCGTTTTTACTTTTCGCATTGCCGATTCTACATCTTCATAGAAGCTTTCAACTGCCTGGTCATCATAACTACTTGTAGGTGCATAGGCCTGTACAATCTTCAGTTTATACCGCTTATTAAGCCTAATTACGATGCCTGCAACCCTCTCATTAATACTATAGAATTCATCTATATTACCCGCTATATACTTATTGACAAGGAAACCTACTCCTAGTTGTCGCCTCTCTGGTAAACCTCGATAACACAGTACATGCCCATCCTTCAGTACAGTATATGCCTCATTCGGCCTCCTAACCTCACTAAGCCCTATGACATCCCATTTCATGCCCTCTAGTTCCTCTAACAGCACTGCTAAACTAGCTTCACTAGCTAGGGTTCTAGCATTAAACGTTGCCAGGGTCAGTTTCCAATGGCGGCCTGTCCAGCGGAGCCAGGCTTTCTTAGCACCCCCTGCTGCGTCACAGGTCTGACCGCCGCCGTGGTCAGTTGTTCCGCAGCCGCTGGTGACTGAGGGCCGGGGTTTTATGGAGCTTATCATAGGAGGTTGTGGCCAATTACTGCACCAGGGTGGCCAACTCCTGTTCTGGTGAGGGAGTGCGTTGCCGGAGGTGTTCACCGGCATCAGGTCGCACTTCAAACCTGTTTTATGCAATTCCATCGACACTCGGATTTTTTTTTTTTTTTCATCCGGTGGAGAATTGCGCGGCACCGGGATTTGAACCCCGGTCCTCTTGCATGCGAGGCGGATGTTCTACCGCTACGCCACCGCTGCACCATCCTAATGCTGCTCCCTATATATCCCCCCGTTCTACACGACAGACACGCAATAGCCACAACCATAACCTTACCCCGTACTTTGCACGCACAAATACGTTCAAAAACTCATTTTTTCCCCGAACAATCACAACATGGAACTCACTGCCAGCAAATGTCTTTTCGGCTCAGGATGCCGCTGCTTTTGAAAAGAGTGTCTTATTGTATGTGTAAACTTAACAATATCATTGCCCTCTGTTTGGTTTTCTTCTTTTATTGTTGCCGGAACGCTGGATTTGCGTAGTGTTTGATTTTATTTTTGCTTTTTGAATGTTGCCCCCCTGCTTGGTCTCTATGACTGCAGTATGTGTAAATAAATAAATAAAGAGAGGAGAGAAGTATTTAACATGTTCCAAATGTAAACACTTGATATTGATAAAAATTTGGCAGGTATCAAAGCGGGGGAGGCGGATACCAGTATTCAATAGCGGGCAGCTGCTAGAGTGCGGATTTTGGACTACATTGCAGCATCTGTATCCGCACATGGCAAAAGCTCTCACAGCGTGCCAGTGAGCACCCGCTGAATGATAAGAGACAGGGCAGGAGGCGAGGCGTTGATTAAAATGATACTCAGCATGTCTTTATTTTACGCAGATATATTTATTTATCTTGTTTTGTAATCACAGTGACTGCTTAATTACATTGATACCAGGAAAGGCCGTGTATGCACATTATCATGTGGCTTTCGGCACGTGGTTCATGAAAATGTACTAAATACGGTTATGTGAAAGGCTATAATTGTAAAACGAAGGGGGCCAGAGTAGGCCCCTAAAAGAACGTCATCAAAATTCAGAACAACAAATAAATGCGCAAAACTACAAAACCAAAATCGCAACAAATCGATTACGACGAAGTTAGAGGTCGTTAAAAACCACAGAGAGAAATACAAAGAAGGCAGTACAAGGCAAAGTAAAGTGTGGCATCTAATATCAGGTGATGGAGAACTAGGTACTTAGCAAAGTTTTCAATAATTGCTAACGAGAGCAACTTTCAGGGTAACAATGTTAATTAACATTGAATTCGATAGATGACCTCCTAAGAAGAGTCAGAGGATAGCAAACGGTTGGTGTAAAAGAGAAGGCATGATCACAATGAGGACAAGTGTGGATAACCTGAGGAATAGTAAAAGTCAGATTTGCACCGACGTCGAACAAGCTCATGATTTTCTGCAAACTATGTCCACATTTGATTCTGACGAGCATATTTTATGCGCCTTCTTCTCAGAAGATGAATTCATACCTACCCACCGCTCCCTACGCGAATCTTGCGTGGTAGTATGATCCCAGCTTCGTTCATTTTTTGTTGAATTTATAATTACAATACTACTCTTTGAGTTTCACACTTTCTAAGCTCCTATGTGGTCAATGAAATTGTGCGATCATATAGCTATATTAATTTATACTTCGTAGCATACATTTAACGGCTGTTGAAAGAAGGAAGGCAGAGAAGATAATAAAACGAGAGGACATATCTTTCCGCCTTGAAGACTTTCAGCAGCATACCATATTTTGTTCGATGGGAGAGAACAGCAGGGGATTATGTTTTCTTTACGGTGCGTCTTTGCAGAATTATTTTCTCAGCAAAACATTTCGACCATAAACACGATATCAAAATGAAAGAGTCTGCATGTGCGTTAGGTTGTCAACTGCGCACCACCTAATTAAGAAAACGGTCAAAATTCATTAGTGGCGCGAATCTAAGTATACCGATGCGAAAAAATCTTACAAACGCACACCCAACTCTATACCAGCGGGGCCGGACGACCTCACACATTTTTTGGGAGTAAATAAATGTTATTATGCAGATGAGAATATAGCAGAGTACTTCATGAACGCGACAGAGTGTTCTAAGGCTAGATGGGACGAATAGTGCATAACGAACACGGATGTGACAAAATGACAGTTTGGTAGAAATACATAGGTTTCAATTTCCTTGCTTAAAAAATTTATTCCGTCACTGGAAAATGAAATCCTGTTGTTTACTGTCTAGATAACTGTCGTAAATTGACCGGACATTCAAGTAGGGGCATATATACTCAAACGGAATTCACAGAGAAACGAATATTACTTTGCGTTTCAAACATCTATATTTGTTCTCATTACTTTCGAATTATATGTGAACAGGTTTTAAAACCTAATCCTGATGCCATTTTGAACTGAATGTTTCATTAATGACATAATGAACGTTTAAGTCACGCAAATAAGAATAAAACTCCGTGGATGTCTGACGGAAACTTTATTTTTGCGCTTAATTACTATCCGGGTAATGAGAAAGCATTAACTTCTATCTCATAGGTACTACAACGGGAATTCATTGAAGTACTTGCGAATATCTGCTTGAGGTGACTGGGCCAGCGGTCAATGTTTGCCGCTGTTATTATTCACACAGATCACCCCTACCCCAAAATTACGCATGCCACTTCATTTTGTGAAAGCGAACCACGAATTCCATCATGTTATATAAATATCGCTATAGTTCGTAAAAAGTGCCGCACCCTTTGCTTTCATGGCTTATGTTGCAACGTTCCTTCCATTTCGTCTTTACTTTGACCGCATGAGTAGTGATAGAAGAAATGAAATAATGTTTCTTATATAAAATTAGAACTTCTATCCACCAGCTTCTACAACATACAAGCCATAGGCAATAGTGGCTAGCACGTTTGCAAAAAATTGTGGAGGTTTAATCATGGAATGAACCTAGCGATACTAGCAAATGCTGTGAGAGGAGCCGCATTAGCATCGGTAAGACTGCCTTTTGAAATACATTTTTTTTCATTATTTTCCTCAATAATTAGGAGTACATAACAACTTCAAGGAAATATGCATAGAGGCGCACTTCTCCAGCCAACAACGTCGACTCCACACAACACCTACAGGCACTCATCTCCGGTGCTGAATGGGCTCCTTCACCTCACACTCAGACATCTCCATGCATCTGCGGAGCCTCCTAAAACTAAACCCCTCCCTTGAGATGTGGATCCCGAACACCACAAAGGTCGTTGCGCAGTCCGGGCCTCATATCTTTCTAAGCAGTATTCTGAACGCTAGGACGTCATCTACACAGATGTTTCAGATAATTCAGACAATCCTCACATCTGCACTGCCGTGTTCACGGACATTCGCCGCTCAACATTAATGCGGCCTCCATCTAATGCACTAGCATCGACGTGGCCGAATGCCTGGCCCTCACACTCGCAATCGCTCACATCAGTCTGTTGCAGACTCGACGAACCACGATATACATAGACTGGCAAACAACATGCCGATATCTCCTGCTAGGGACCCTCCCACACTCATCGGCTAAAATACTGCCTACACTACCAAACCTTCCCGACCTCATTACCATGGTACCTGAGCATGAGAACATCCTCGGAATTGAGGGCGCTCATGCGTTTTCCCGAGAACGGAGCTCCTGGGCACCGGCGGATGGCACCCCAAACGTTCAGTATGCACCCACATCGAACCTCGACTACGCTACAATAGTTATTCACTATCGTTGTTGCCGCGTAACGTACTCGACACCATATCACACGCTCAATCACATCAGCAACACGTACTGGGGACAATTCCAGATACATTCGTTTCCATCTCCACAATTTGCCCACTTCTTTCATCCCACGGTCTTCCAATTTCAATTATTTAATGTTTTCCTCCTCTTCTCCTTTTCCTTAATATAAATAACAATATTAATTGTTTCAGAAGAGATTAAAGGCGCAGTATCTGTCACACGTGCCAGTAGCAGGCCCGTGCTTTTCGTTTCCTTCTTTAAAACCACAACAACAACCCCTGATAGCGACCCGGCGTTTCGGCAACCGGAGAGCATCCTCGCCGCCACGCAGGAAGAGGGGGCACCTCCATCAGGGGGGACTCCCTACTCCTCTTTCCCCATAGCGGCGATGGCGTTCTACGCAGTCAGCCCCGCCGGGGTGGCGCAGTGGTAAGACGCCCGACTACTGGGCCAGAGTTCCCGGGTTCGAACCCGACCTCGGCGGCTGCGTTTCGATGGAGGCAAAACGAAGTGGCGTCCGTGTGTTGTGCGATGTCAGCGCACGTTAAAGATCCCCAGGTGGTCGAAATAACTCTGTAGCCCTCCACTACGGCTCCCTTTCTCTCTTTCCACTTTTACTGCCACCTTCCTCCCTTCCCTTACGGTGCGATTCAGGTGTCCACAGAGCAAGTGTGACAGACACTGCACCTTCCTGTGAACCAACCATCTACGCAGTCAGGTTGTCTTGACTCGCTAGCGGCGCAGCGGCATCAGTCAGTCGCTGCTAGCGCTGCCTCCGGTGAACCCCCCCCTCCCCCTCCTTCCTTTCCTCGTGTTCTCCGGTTGCTGCGCGCGCTCGTGCCCCCATCGGTATTCGCTGAATGTACCCCCCCACTTTTCCTGCGAGGCTCCGGTTGCCAAAGCGCCGGTTCGAACCCCACAAACCAAACCAAACCAATATATGATATTGCTTTTGCTGCCTCTAGTAAATCGAAATACTTTATAGACAAACATGAGACCGGTGCATGCTACATCACAGATAATCGGACAGTCTTGGTGTCTGTCAAGGAAAATGAATAAAAGATGTGTATACCAAATGTCTCTCATTGCTAAACATACATGACCACCACAAACTTAGCCACGGAATTGTACATCTCGTTACGTATATCCTGATATAGCCGAGCTAAGCCACTGCCACTTTAAAAGCTCAGGCAAGGTCATGCCCACGCGAAACCCGCCTACATAGCCGTTCAATGCTTATGCTATAAGAAAGAAAATTAATATGTATTACACTAAAAACCCGGTGCATAATTAATAAATCACTGCAGTCACAAATTATAAGTGGTCATTGCTTGAAAGCACAAGTGCTACCATACAAATGATTATATTTTTCCCATCATAACAATCTGGGCTGTTTGAGATCACGTCTTGGACACTACTAGTGTTCTGGCGGGTTTTGAAACAATCTTCTTCTTCACCAATTACAAACCAGGTCGAACAATGGCCTTTTTATTTCTTAATGGTAGTGACACTTTATCTCAAAGAGATACGGAGGAGTGACCCGAATTACCTCCACCGATTAAGCGACGGCCATTATCCTTTGGGCAGCGGGGGCATTTTCAGAATGCTGGAGGACCTTGATCTGTGTCCCCAAGTAGGGGCTGAACAGTAGAGCTTCCCAGTGATCACATTCGCGCCACGTCGGGTACGTGAGAGACGTATCTTAGTTTTCCTTGTATAGTGTGATGCCAGCGCGGTTGCCATGGAGGCAGCCACCGCTAGTTAGTTGTATCTCAAAGAGATACGGAGGAGTGACTCGAATTACCTCCACCGATTAAGCGACGGCCATTATCCTTTGGGCAGCGGGGGCATTTTCAGAATGCTGGAGGACCTTGATCTGTGTCCCCAAGTAGGGGCTGAACAGTAGAGCTTCCCAGTGATCACATTCGCGCCACGTCGGGTACGTGAGAGACGTATCTTAGTTTTCCTTGTATAGTGTGATGCCAGCGCGGTTGCCATGGAGGCAGCCACCGCTAGTTAGTGGTAGATCGTGGTGATGATAACGAAAGAGATGAGCGGCTATGACGTCACTAAGCGATTCACGCGTATACGAAGCCGACCCTGCCGGGCTTCCGATCCAGGCGTCCGTGCGGAGCCTTTCATTTGGCTATAGTGCCTAGAATATTCTAGGCACTATAATTTGGCGCTTCCTCGAACGCTGCACCGCCAACCACACAGAAGCTGGCGCAGTACAGCAGGCATCAGCGCAACACCCTCTTGACTAAGGCCCTTCCACGGAGGCCGTGACGTCACGCCAGTTGTCCTCGCCAGCCCGGACGCTGCTTTCGGCCGCCTGGCGTTCGCGTTGAATCTCTCGCGGCTGCTTGTTATGACACCCAGGTGCGCGTTTGTTGCAGATTTTTTGCGTGCGGTAATTATTAAGGGAGCTTGACTAACACTCGAGTTTATTTTTTTCGCACCACCGAGGCATGCACCGCCAATGTCTAAGGTAGCTTATAGACTTGTAAACAGCGTTCTGAAATAGAGTCGCAAATGCTTTTATACAAATAGTTTTATTGACAGGAAGGGTTGGAAGCGGCCAATTTCATTTCTTGCTTGACGTCTTCATTTTTCCGTCCGCAGCTTTTTTTTTTTTTTTTTTTTTTTTTTTGCGCAGCACTTTGAATATGATCGTTTCTCATTTTACAAAAGTTGTTCAAAGTAACGTTTGTTGCCGCACGTACTACATGACGCACTAGAGTTTCTGGTCTGTGACAATTTTTACAGGTTTCCAAGGCGGCATCTCACAGAAATGAAATGCCTACGGGGCTAGCCTGCCACCGCATTTGTACCTTGTAGGCCGTCGCTTCACCCGCCACCGCTTCGGTGGTGCGGCATGGCCCTCTGGGGCTGGCACTGGTTCAAGTAACCTGTGTAAATAGGTGATACGGCACTGGACACTAGATGAAACCTGTCACTGTCAACTGTCAAGTCTTTCCTGTTGCTGCATCAATGTGTGATAGGCTCTTCATTAGGTCTTTCTCTTGGAAGTAAAGTTCACACTGTTGGAAGTGAAGTTCACAAACTTGCGCAATGTATGAAAAATATGTAGTCACTTATTGCTTGTATATGGACGCACTATTACATAATTTGCGTGTTATTAAGCATTCTAGCACAGTACTGCATACTTCTGTTCATTATCCCTGGCCTGGTCAAATTCACTAAGACTGCCATTCTTTTCACGTGTAACATTATTTAAGCACTACATAGCCTTCTGGTCGACCGCGTGGGACATGGGGAGTGAACTTCGGTTTCTCACCATTGAATGCACTCTGGATGTGAAATACTTCCGCGGGATGACTCTAATCCACGATTCATTTCTTGGAAGAAGGCAACGGAGCAGGTAACAACAGAAAACATAAGAAGCACGCACAAACACGAGAACAACACTTCATTCCTGCTGGCATTCTTTGGAAACGCGAGAACACGCACCTTGGGACCCGTGTCATAGTTCCCGCGACACACAGGAACACGCCACCATCCCATGTTATGCCACGTCAAGTGTAGTCTTCTGCGCAACGCCATATCCTCGTTGCAAGCACCGGTGATGCTGGTCACACTTCAATATTTTGCATGTACTGATACATGCAAAAATGCATGCACACGATCGATTGAAAGCACACTTGAGCGTGGGAAAGCAACCCAAAAATAACGTCAACGCGGAGCTGTGCAGCACCAAACCTAATCAAGAGACTAGGCAGCGACGACTAAAAAGGTGATATTCAGTTGCTCAAACATTTTGGCTCGAACCTGTTTCCGGGAACGTTCGGAGAAAGCCTTTATTGGCTCATACTGTCGTCGAACAAAGCTATCCGGGCGAGCGGCGCACCTGGTTGGTCGACAGAGAAGTGACATCAACAGCCACCAAAATCGAAGCGACCAACCAGAAGTCTCATTTTGTCTAGCGTTCCTGCCATCTGCAATCCCACACGAACGCGCGCCAAAGAACGCCACGTGACAGGAGCGATGGTGTACCGTCCAAACGCCGAAGATGTTGGCAGAAAAGGACAACTAGCGTGACGTAGACGCTGGGGAGAGGAGGATGTGAGAAGGCCTTGTAAAAGTCTAGAAGGCGTTGATCAGCGGCGTTTGAGATTGGTTTAAAAAGTCGCAGTTTGTCGAAATTCTCCGCATACACCTTAATCGAGCCTGAAGAAAAAGGAGGAAGGTGGGCGTGAAACAAAATAGAAAGAGGAGCTTAGAGGAGGGGTACGGGCCACCGCGCAGTACAGGCTTTTGCCTCGTCGCCCTTTAGTGGTCCAAAGTCCCCCCTTAGAATTTCTGAATTTGTCTGAATAGAGACCTCCGAGGATTTTGATAGGTGTTTGAAGTCTACGCCATGCTCTGGCCTGGCGTTTGGAAAACGTTTTGTCTGCTGAGGGAATCTTTCTCTGGAAAGCTTGCAATTCTGCAAGATATCTCTATAAGAAGAGAACCTGTCCTTGCCGGAGTATAGCGGTTAGGTTGCATGGCCAAGCCCGGCAGAATAGTTCTCGAACAAGGTTATGAGCCGCTTCATTACCAGCAGGAAAGGCATGAAGACGCACCCAGATTAGGCGAATGTGCCGCAGTGACTTGAAATTTTACAGAATACGCTCTGCCTGCGGGGAGATTCTTCCCAAAGTATAATTAAGTATCGCCAGTTTCATGTCTGAGTTTTTGTTTCTGCCGAGGTATAGTGCCTAGAAAGGCACTATAGCCGAGGATCCCGCAATGGCTCGAGATTTGGCTAACTGTTCTCCAGTATGCGTGTGCTGAGCAGTTATGACTGTACCATTTTCTAGGATGATAACTGCTATCATCATTCCAGCCTAGGAATCTGCTGCATCGACATACTAAAGACGTATCATTAAGGAAACGTTCGGCCAAATATTAGTTCCAGTTCTCACCAATTATAAATGCAGGAATGCATTTAACGAGTACAGCCACCTCCGCTGCTTTCGGCTGACAGGAGAAAATAGAAAAGAAAGAAAAAATAGTAAAGGTTTAGGTCGGGTTAACCCTAGTTGAATTGCGAAAGCAACTGCAGAAGCATCGTTTGTCTGCTACATTATTCCCCTATCACGCCCTATCAGTGTAAGGTGTAACATTATGGGAAACACTTAGGCTCATGCTTTAGGAATGCAAACGATTCTGGCAGGCTGATTCTGATATCACCCTTCCATATGAAATGAGCGACCCGAGTTGGCAGCTCCTGCCCATGGCATAGAGGTAACGTGAATTCAAATGTCATGGCAGGCTGAGGTTTATATGAGGAGACCATAGCTACGCCTCTTCACAGTGTAGCTGCGACCACCCGATGTCTCGGTTTGGCTGTCGTAGTATTGCTTCCACGATAAAAGATGGATACCGAAAGACGCACATTGCAACTAGTTACTGTAGTCTCAGCGGCCATCGTCCGCCAACGAAGCGTTGGCAGGTGCAATGACGACCTACAACAGGTACAACAGCAATGATAGGCTAGCCCCCGCCTCAAACGGCGCGGGCATACCTTTCCCAACTCCGTAGGTTCAGGTGCAACCACCCTCGTCTCCCTTCTCTCCATTATTTGTCAGGGATATCCGTCCATAAAAGGGTACATGACAACCATGAGAGAGTTCTGGGGAGGTGTTTAAGGGTGGCAGTTCCTGGCCCTACGGGGCTGGGATGGTAGGTCAACACCGCTTGCGGCATGGTGCGTGTGACTCGTTCTCTCAATGGTAGGGTCCTTTGAGCAGCATCACCTGGCGACAGATAGCGTAAATATTGTAAAAAGAAATAATAGCGGGTTTAAAGCATGCCGTACTCGTTGCTTCAGTGGCGCAATGCATTGACACTACATAGCAATTGTAGGCCGTCCTTGCACCCGCCAGCGCTTAGGTGGTGGACAACAGCTGTTGCGGCGCGCGTCTTTCTCTCCCTCTTCTCTTTCTTTCTTCTGTCCGCACGAGGCAGCAGAGAAAGACACGCGCGGCAGCGTGATTCCGTTCCCTCAACGGTTTGGTCTAAGCGCTTCCATCGAGCGGCCGTGGTCTAAGGCTAGTTGGGTCCTGTGAGCAGCGTCACCTGTGACAGATAGCGGAAATATTGTAAAAAGTAATAATAGCGGGTTTAAATGCTGCCGCACTCGTTGCGTTCGTTCGTTCAACACATTTATTCAAAAGAGGGATTATTACCTCAGCACTAAGCGAATAAAACCTCTGTTCGAATCCTGTATTAGCAACTTTTTTCTTATTTTTTTTTATTTTCTTTTACCGCATCATTTCCATGACAATGGTAACACTAATCACCTTCACCGTAATCATTTCCTGCCTTCAAAGAGTGTATGTTACCTTTAGGTTGCGTTCACAGACACCTTTCGGTAACTATCGCCGTTTAACCCGCTAGGAGGCAACCAGTGAGGAGAAAGAAGTTGCGGGACCCAACCGTTGAGGAGACGGAATTACGCCGCGCGGCAACAACATCCGTCGTCCACCACATGATGGCGCTGGGGCAGGTGGGTCACCGCCGCTAACGGAGGGGGGGGGGGCTATCCTGCCATCGAATTTTTATCTTTTGCAGGCCGTCATTGCACTCGCCACTGCTTCGGTGGTGGACGACGGCCTGCAGTTGCTGTGCGCGTCTTTCTCTCCCTCTCCCTCTTACTTTCCTTTCTCTATTTTCTCTTCTGTCTGCACAAGGCAGCTGAGGTGGCTCAGCTACAGAGCCAGCAGCAGGCCCTTGCGTTTCTTTTCCTTCTTCCTACAGCCACAACAACAAGCGGTGGCGGGTGCAATGACGGCCTACAACAGAAAAATTCGGTGGCCGGCTAGCCACCGTCGCAAGCGGCGTTGACCTACCGTCCCAGTTCCTTGTCTTGTTTTAAGTATGCTTCCAAAAAAACTTTCAAGTGGAGGTGGTGACGGGTGGCTGTTCCTGGCCCTGCGGGTATAGTAAACTAGAATAGTATAGTATTCTAGTTCACTATACCTGCGGGGCTGGGACGGCAGGTCAACGCCGCTTGCGGCGGGGGCTAGCCAGCCACCGCTATTTATCTGTTGAAGGCCGTCATTACATTGCCGCACTATACCTGCGGGGCTGGGACGGCAGGTCAACGCCGCCTGCGGCGGGGGCTAGCCAGCCACCGATATTTATCTGTTGAAGGCCGTCATTACATTGCCGCCCACTGCTGTGGTTGTGGATAGTTGCGGCGCACGTCTTTCTCTCCCTTTTTTCTTTCTATCTATTTTCTTATCTTTCTTATCTACCGGGTTAAGTGGAGAAATATGGTTGGTTGGTTTGTGGGGTTTAACGTCCCAAAGCGACTCAGGCTATGAGAGACGCCGTAGTGGAGGACTCCGGTAATTTCGACCACCTGGGGATCTTTAACGTGCACTGACATCGTACAGCACACGGGCGCCTTGCTTTTCGCCTCCATCGAAAAGCTGCCGCCGAGGCCGGGATAGGAGAAATATGGAAGAGGCCTTTGCTCTGCAGTGGGTATAATCAGGCTCATGATGATGATGATGATCTATTTTACATTCTCTTCTGCCCGCACGATGATGATGATGATGATGATGATGATGATGATCTATTTTACATTCTCTTCTGCCCGCACGAGGCAGCGGAGGGCCCGCTGCGGTGGTGCAGTGGTAAGACGCCCGACTACTGTGCCGGAGCACCCGGGTTCGAACCCGACCTCGGCGGCTCCGCTTCGGTGGAGGCGAAACGAGGAGGCGTCCGTGTGCTGTGCGATGTCAGCGCACGTTAAAGATCCCCAGGTGGTCGAAATTACTCCGTAGCCCTCCACTACGGCTCCTCTTTCTCTCCTTCCACTTTCACTCCCATCTTCCTCCCTTCCCCTACGGCGCGGTTGCGGTGTCCACAGAAAACAAGTGAGACAGTTACCGTGCCTTTCCCTTCCTATAAATAAATCAGGCAGCGGAGGTGGCTCAGCTACAGAGCCAGTAGCAGGACCGCGCATTTTAACGCGGTAGCGTTAAGGAGCTCGTGTCGCAGAAAAGCCGGTGTCGTCGGCGTCCAGTCAGCAATAAATCCCGGCATGCACTTCATAAATAAAAAGTGAGACAGTTACCGCGCCTTTCCCTTCCTATAAATCAATGTTTATAATAAAAATTTGGAGGACGCTTAAGCTTCGCCTTCAAGAGTGGAACGCGATAGCGGTATTGCACCTCGTCGAGAAAACTTACTAAACGCAAGGGTATTGGGGCATCCTCGCACCGGTACCCGCGCGGCCCGAAGGGGAGAAGCGGGTGAGCGAAGATAGTGATCTAAAGAAAGGAAAGACGCTTGATTCTACAACCTGCGAGGGTGCACGGCGAAACGTCAGGGGCGAGTGGCGCGCCACGTGTCGGGGCAGCGCCGAACATTGCGAGAAGGGGTTCTTCTGTGTTTGCCGCAAGATGGCTCTGCGTGTGCGCAGAGCGCAGAAGAAATGTAGCGGAAACGTACTTCGCTACTCGTGTAACTGCGACTTCTGTAAGTAACATGCTCATAATTAACGATATACACTGCAGTATAACGTTCTACGGCATGTTTCTAAGGCAACACCGCATTCACTAGAAGCGCTTTTGTACCGCTTTCAAGCATCGAGAACTCGTGGCTGAGTGGTAGGGTCTCCGTCTCACACTCCGGAGACCCTGGATCGATTCCCACCCAGCCCATCTTGGTACGTGCTTTTTATTTTTGAAGTGCATGTTTATTTATGATGTGCATGCCGGCATTTATCGCTCACTGGACGCCGACGACACCGGCTTTTCTACGACACGAGCTCCTTAACGCTACCGCTTTAAAAGGAAGTTCCAAGATGGGCTGGGTGGGAATCGAACCAGGGTCTCCGGAGTGTGAGACGGAGAGGCTACCACTCAGCCATGAGTTCGATGCTTGGAAGCGGTACAAAAGCGCTTCTAGTGAATGCGGTGTTGCCTTAGAAACATGCCGTAGAACGTTATACTGCAGTGTATATCGTTAATTATGAGCATGTTACTTACAGAAGTCGCAGTTACACGAGTAGCGAAGTACGTTTCCGGTACATTTCTTCTGCGCTCTGCGCACACGCAGAGCCATCTTGCGGCAAACACAGAAGAACCCCTCCTCGCAATGTGCGGCGCTGCCCCGACACGTGGCGCGCCACTCGCCTCTGACGTTTCGCCGTGCACCCTCACAGGTTGCAGAATCAAGCGTCTTTCCTTTCTTTAGATCACTATCTTCGCTCACCCGCTTCTCCCTTTCGGGCCGCGCGGGTACCGGTGCGAGGATGCCCCAATACCCTTGCGTTTAGTAAGTTTTCTCGACGAGGTGCTATAACGCTATCGCGTTCCACTCTTGAAGGCGAAGGTTAAGCGTCCTCCAAACAACAACAAGTCAAGCAATACTAAATGCATACGGGTTTTTAAACTTTTTAACTACTACCCACAATAACGACATTGCGAGGGAAGAATATAATAATAATAATATTATTATATGTTCACATTGAAGAAATGGCGCAGTATCTGTTGCACTTGTTCTGTGCACACCTGAACCGTACCATAAAGGAAGGAAGGAAGGTGGGAGTGAACGTGGAATGAGAAAAAGAGCCGTAGTGGAGAGCTTCAGAGTAATTTGACCACCTGGGAATCTTCAACGTGCGCTGACACACGCCCCTCCGTTCCGCCTCCACCGAAGCGCAGCCGCCGGCTGTCGGGCTCGGACACGAGTACACCGGCGCAGTTGTCGGCCGTCTTACCACTCCCCAGCGCGGCTTTGTTTAAACATTTTTGCAGGAAAAGGGACTATTTAAACCCGGGCGATCACATTGTTTATTATGCATAAAGCCAGAAACAGTAGACCATATTTATGTACACTGTTGGGAAGGGGATTATTTTTAGGATGAATTGGGAAGAACACTAATGAATGATGTTCCGCTAGACCCGCGTGGAGTCCGCTAAAATGAAATAATTGGTTCTCAAAAGGAAAGACGCAGTATCTATCACGCTCTGTGGATGCCTCAACCGCGCCGTAAGGGAAGGGAGGAAGGTGGGAATGGTTGGTTGTTTGGTTGGTTTGTGGGGTTTAACGTCCCAAAGCAACTCAGGCTATGAGAGACGCCGTAGTGGAGGACTCCGGAAATTTCGACCACCTGGGGTTCTTTAACGTGCACTGACATCGCACAGCACACGGGCGCCTTGCTTTTCGCCTCCATCGAAAAGTTGCCGCCGAGGCCGGGATTCGATCCCGCGTCCTTGGGAACAGTAGTCCAGCACCGTAACCACTGCGCCACCCCGTAGAGAAAGGTCAGCTGTAGTGGAGCTACAGAGCCAGTAGCAGGCCTGTGCATTTTCTTTTCCTTCTTCCTACAGCCACAACAATAATAAATAACAACGCTGACATCGCACAGCACTCGGAGGCCACTTCGTTTTGCCGCCATAGAAACTCAGCCGCTATAACCTCAATACGCATGAAGACCGGGGATATAACGTCTCTGACAAAGCTATCACATAAATGTTTCTTCGGTCGGGTTCGAACCTGGGAACTCCGGCACAGTAGTCGGGCGTCTTACCACTTCATCACCCTGGCGGGGCAAATCTGCGTAGACATTCAGGATAAGGTACCTTTTGATTTAATTATGCTCATGGGCGTCCACTGTATATGGCGCTCAAGAAAGGCTGGTTACTATTGTGGTAAAGACGCACGGCCTGCCCGAAGTTGTTTTCGGGTAAACGCGGTCAGGTTTTTGGCAATCCAGAGAGCTGCTGCTGAAACCTCCCGAACCTCTTTTGTGTACGCACGAATTTTAGCGTGCCATATGTAAATAGCGTTATGTGAGATTTTTGTTTATTTTGTTTTTGTGAAATGCAATATGTCACGAGCAGGCAATAAAGGAAAAAAAAAAAACTACCGTGGCGGGGCAAGTTATGATTTGGGAAAAGAAGGCATAGTATACTTTTGCGTGAGCGCCGCAGAATCGTCGACACCCACACTAAATTAGGTAAAATTCACTTGAGTGACAAATTTTGTGCCACACGAAGAACGGGTCTGCCTAAAGTAGTGAACCTTTCGCTTCAATTATAAATTTGGTCATAATAAGAGAAATGCCCAATATCTGTCAAGATGATCTGAAGGTCAAACGGAGGCATGCGTGACGACTGCTATACCTAGTGTAGTGAAGCTTTCGCTTCAAAACGCTCTCAGGTCTGGAAGTCAGTTTCAGACAGTTTTTCTCCAAATTACCCAAGGAAAACCTTCACATAAAGTGCAAAAACACTTGCACTTAATTGCGATTGAGTTTAGCATAGGGACCTTTCTGAGGCAGAGGCGAGACATCTAATAAAATTGTTGGCTGTTCTTAAGATCCGCTGCTGGCGTAAAACCTAGGCCGGGAGCTAATTACCGACGTTGCGAAACTGACCACATGGTGGACGAAGTGACGTGCGAAACTTGAGGCTCAGAACGAGAATAAATAATTTACACGCCATTAGTGGGCAGTCTTGTAGCAGTTTGTAGCCGCTGGTAAGTCTCTAAAGGTTCCAAGCGATGTAGCCTCCTAGCGCAGAGCATTGTTGCGAACATATTAAGGGCATGTGAGTTTCGGCCACTTACGAACTAAATGCGAGCGACCCTTAAAGAGGTCTACTTCATACCCCCTGTTACCCCAGTCAATGTGTATAGCCCCTTTTAGGAGCGTAAGCACTCCTACGTGGGGTGCAACCACAAATTTCGCATCGCTGAATACGAATGACCTTGAGCGAAGACAGATACTGCGATTTTCTTTCCGCCCAACAGCATCTTAAACAAACAATATTAAAAATTGCGAAATGAAAGTGTGGTTTGACCTCGACATAGTTAAGGGTAGATATCTACTGAAACGTGAGACATATACGGCGTCTTCTGTTCCCCCAACAAAACCAAATTAAACGAAGAATATAGCAGGCTACGTAATGAAAATGCGGTGCTGAAGTCTCTGTAGACGAAGCTTCAGAGCACCCATTATTCGAACCTTCAACCCGCGTACATCATTGCCAGACCATAAAAAACCATGCTAAATAGAGCATTCCGCTCCTATGCGACTGGGTGAAAGTTGTTTGTACATCACCATTTTTTTTTGTGCCAAGCTTCGGCTACAATAGCTGAAATTTTATTTTTATATTTCGCTGCAAGAGCCGTCTACTATCTCTCGGCAGACAGCCCTTGTTCTACATTGCTCCCTTCCGTTGAGGCTGACGGCTATTTCCCGAAAGAAAACAAAAAGGCTGCAATGTGTCAGCTGCAATCAAAGCTCCCGCTGTAAATGATATGCTAGCACTACATTAGATGACCTTGGTACACAAGTTGATAGATAAAAAGAAGAGAAAGACTTTGCACAGTGTACAGTGCCCTATGCGTTTCTCAAATTATGCATATTTTTCCTTCACTGCACTCTTCTGTTCCTAGTAATTCATATATTCCAATGAAAGACAAGGATAATATGCTATATCGAACTCTTCAGTGTGATTAAAAAGAGCAGCACCAGTTTCCGCACACAAATATTTCGTTTTTCTTAACGTTCGTTAGTTTAATCTTTACATTGAATTACGAGCCCTACAAATTACTGAGCACGTATGCCTGTACAAGGAGAATTATCAATACGAATATTTAATATCTTATTGTGCCAAGCACCGATGCAGTGGTTAAGCTTTTAAAGGAGCTTCAAGTCTCTATTAAAGAGTGGTACACTGTGTTCATCACGGCGCGTTATCATTGTAGGGAATGAGGTGACATACGCACATTTTTTCTCTAAGCGGAGCTGTAATGCACTGGGTGCTTCGCCGCATCCTATATCTCATCCTATTTCAATATATTCCCTCCATCCTTGAAATAACCTAGAATGTCCTCCACAAGTACCTTTCAATAACGCCTCAGGTTTGTAGTTGGTGATCCTTCCTGATGATAAAAAAAGCTTCGTAGTAGGCACTTCGCTTGAGATGAACATCAGCGGCAGAGCATTTGAGCTGCCGTTCAGGTGACTCTTGATTTAGGACGCATAAACGGAAGGAAAGTGCGTAGACAAAAATTAGAAATGAAAATGACCTGGCTTTTTGTCACAAGCTGCCTCACCTATACAGCAGAAGTTGCGGGACCTTCTGCATCAGATATAAGGCGAAACTCACGTGACCCAGCTGCTCCTCTGAGCGAGATTTGACAAGCCAATGGTGGCAGCGACCGCTCGTCCTTTACGAGGGCGCTGCGTTGTCAGCCGAGAGCATAAAAACGCATACAGCAGCACGCCCACGCCAGTGCGCTCTGGGAAGAATCAGGCTACCGGGCTACTTTAGCGGCGCTCTGGAAAAGCGTATTGTGTTTCCTCGGGCCCGCGATCGACGCATCGTTCTCCTCATCTATATACAGCCGCCTCTACCGAGCAACCCAGCCTTCGACGCCTCAACTAGAAAGAAAGCCGTGAGAATTGCGTTCGCCACAGACAATTGCTCAATCGAACATTATTTTCGCTTTTGTTAACCTTTACCTTATCTAGTAATATTTTACGCTGTGTTTTCTATGTGAATTGTGCCCATACTTATTATATCTAGAATACTTGCTTTGTTATCTTTATAGTCAGTCTTCTTTTTATCGCAGTGTTTTGTTCATTGTCGGGTTTTCCTCTTGTCATTTAACTAGTCGTCTATTTATCAATATCTTGTCGTGGCGTTTTATTTTTTTTTCATTGTACTCTATTATCATGCAGTGTAATTTGGACTACTATTTATAAACTATCAATTGTGTGTAAATAAAAGTGACCTTTTTGAACTTATTATTCAATCACACACTGACACACGTACTTCACGCGTTGACCGGCCTAACTTTTAAATGTGTTCTCAAACCTCCTAGAGGGACGACGGGTAACCGTAAAGGGGATCCCGCGCCTCTTTTGACCGTAAAGGCGGGGGTTTGTGACACTTGTCCCAAAACGCACCAGTCTGCTGTTTCGGTTGCATGGAGGTCACGGAGCAAGGGGTGTAGGGAATAAATCAACCTGAAGCCACATTTCTTTGTTGCAGCGATCTTTTGCTTGTAACAAGTGTGATGTACGGGTACATATTGACTTGGACGTTACAATATCACATCGATGTCTCACATCGGTGTCAGCCAGAAATTTGAAACATTATTTGATGACAGCTCTAAATAGGGCAATAGTAATTGCAATAATGAAGACACAGACGAAAACTTGCATATTTTCTTCGTAATCCCACCACATAGTTGACAAGAGGATGCATATGCGAGTGAGGCTTCATAATAATAATAATAATAATTGGTTCACAGGAAGGGAAAGGCGCAGTAACTGTCACACTTGCTCTGTGGACACCCGAACCGCGCCGTAAGGGAAGGGAGGAAGGTGGGAATGAAAGTGGAAAGAGAGAAAGAGGAGCCGTAGTGGAGGGCTACGGAGTAATTTCGACCACCTGGGGATCTTTAACGTGCGCTGACATCGCACAGCACACGGACGCCACTTCGTTTCGCCTCCATCGAAACGCAGCCGCCGAGGCCGGGATTCGATCCCGGGAACTCCGGCACAGTAGTCGGGCGTCTTACCACTTCTTTTGTAAATGGGTGCTGCTTCTATTAGATTTATGACAGGAAATATCAATTTAAACTGCATTTTATCTTCGAAGGTAAGGTTCACTACCGCTCGCTTCTTATATTAGGGAGTTTTAGAATAGGGGAACCCAAGGATTGGGGCCCCCAAGAAAATACCGTGCCATGGCGTAACGTTCGAGCCGACCGGAGAGTTTTAGAATAGGGGTTTGCCGACGCAGCGGAGCGGGGCTTGCGTTCGTCGATCGCAGCGCCCTGACGGTAAGCCGTGAAAGCATTTAAATATATAAAAGCCAAAATAACGCTATCTTATTAAACAGAAACTGCTGTCATTGTACAAAAATATCCTAAAAATACCAGTTATATAATCTGTTTTCTTCAGACAATACGAAATCGACCAATCTTAATCAATCCAGGCTGAGCCGGGAAACCTCATTTGAACCTTCCGCGCTTTCCGACGCCTGGTCCCCACGGCAACCACACGATGCGAACTCACTAAGGCTAGCAGCTCGGTAAATCCGGAAGCAATCAGGCAATATGGGGCGTTTTATCGCTTAAATTTGGTGGTGCGGGCATCATGAGGCATAGCACAAGCTCCGTTGGCCTTTCGTTTGCCGTGAACGCGTGACACCATGCAGCGGTAACGACGAATGTGTGCCGAGGCGAGCGGCGGCCGCTTCACCGGACGCCGCCATGTTGCCCGACCCTATCCGGCAATAGGGTCCACGCTATTTCGTCGAGATAGGGTCGCCGTCGTCCGCTGACCCAAAAACCCAAGGCCCGCTTGGGTTCTGCGCATGCGCACTCGCGCCCCCCAAGGCCCGCTTGGGTTCTGCGCATGCGCACTCGCGCCCCGCTATTACCCTATCCCCCTAACCGATAGGGTCCCCCTATTCTAAAACTCCCTATTGAAATTACAAAATACTCAGGACGTGTGGGAGTTAGGCAGTTTTCTTTTAAGAAACAGTTCGGAGAGACCCTTTTTGACTTCAATGTGCCGGATTTCGGGTTCAGCCATTGCTGCGGAAGCTGCATATCGATATATGTATAATTAACAAAAAATCTGTATACTTCAAGAGGCTTTAGATTAAAATCTTTCAGGGGTCAAAATTAAGCTTTGGTAATCCTAACGACGTTTTATTCTTGAGAAAGTTACAAAGTGAAACTCAAAATTGTGTTTGCTCAAGAGAGTGCCTCAAAGAGCCCTTTCGTTGAACAGGGTTTAATAGACAAGTAGAACTTAATCTTGTTGTGCGTCATGCGTGTGAAAGGATAGGTTTTGAAAAGAGCGCACGCTTCAGACCTTTCCTTTTCCCAATCCTTTGTTATATTTCGTCACCACCTGGCTGAAGCTGGTTTTCATTATAGCGTTTTAAATGCTTTGTCATTTATTTTTCCCAAGCCCAGCTAGTTTTGGTGATTTCGGGTCAGAACGTCTTCACAAAAGGCTTCAAAATTTTAAAAGTTTTTTTATCGATCGGAGAGGCAAGGTTTTGGCCCAAATTTTGTGTTTTCAACTTTAATCGTTCTACTTTTTTCACTTTTTTTTCACTTGGTGCAAGACGTCGTAGCCACCCGACACGTTGCTACTGTGAGTAGTTAGCTAGAATTAAACCGGTGTTCAAGTTACGGCGCTCTATTTAGAGAAAGTTGTGATTTAACTTCTGAAAGACTTGCGGCATTTTGTCAATCCTGAATGGGTGAGGTAAAGCAGCTCAAGGCAAGCTTGCGATGTTTTTCCAAGGATTGGACCGTAGGCGTATAAGCTTGGGATCGGCTTACAGCAAACGGATGAGCGAGACAATCGCAGACAGTCAATGACTTTTTTGAAAGAAAAAAAAAAGCCGTAACGGGAGCTGCGTTCCTCATACAATGCTGTTCGATTAAAAAACAAAACAAAAACACGAGCATACACCTGTGAAAGCGACCCATAAGAGGCAAACCCCTAGGAGGCAGGACTTGAGTTGGTCTTGTGCCGTCTGTGAAGCTAAAGGATCAGGTAGGGGGGAGGGGGGGGGGAAGTCAAGTGTTTGCAGCTGTACATTTTGCGCTCTACTCAGCGCCAAGCTTGCGTATTTGCGATGTGCATAATATGCTGCGTGGCGCAAACGCTCAAGGCTAAAGTGCCGCCAGCTGAAATTAATAGTAACATTTGATTTAGATTCCCTACTCGGAGAGCAGCACTCCGGAAAACGACGTTGTGCTTCTTGCTTTTTTTACTGACTTGCCGGACCACAAGCTCGGTTTCACCTACCCTATTAAGCCTCGGACTACGGCTTCCCAATTCTGCCATTGTTTTTGGCCAGTAACGAAAGCCTCGTTTTCGCAAAAGACATAATGTGCTAAAAATTTAGACTCACCGTCGTCTCTCGAAAACAACGCAACGCCGTGCTGCGTCCATTCGTTCTTGTTCTCTCGTTGCCGACGCATAATTATGCAAGAACATCACCAACTATCCCAAGAAATTGTTTTGTCACTTCTGGGCACGCAGTTATTTATTTAACATTACTATCAAACCTCTTAATAATGCCCTCAGAAAGACGCGTGCGTAGGATCATCAGTTCAAAGAACAATTTTCACAAACTGAATACATCAGCATTAAACGGTACTTTCGCAAAAATGTGCACAACAGTTCGTTAGAATTCGAACCGGCCACTGTGCTCTACAAAGGCACATTGGCAATGCACTACACGTGCCGGTAACTTGCGGGAAAGAAGAACGCCTGAAAGTAACACTTCAAGCGTGGCAGGGTTGAATCAACTGATTGCGGTTTGTTCTAGGGCTGCATTTCCTAGATAACTTTGTCTACGTTATAAGGCGATAAAGTTACAGGCACCATTCTCGCTGAAGGTCTGCCTTCTGTGTACTCAGCGAAAACTCACGGCCATGGTTCTCGAAGGCGGTAGTTGGGGGCTATCATGGCTTTATACCGATTGGGCGTAGCTATAGCTGACGTCACATGACCATGTGGTATGGCCGAGTTGGCAAGTGCTGCCAACTCGGGTCTCTTCTTTGATACGGGAGGGTAAAATGAGAATTAGTCTTCCAGGACTCTAGCATTCTGAGGCAGACATTCTACACCTCGGTAACGCAGGCAAGTTCGTACGGCTCGGATAAGTGGGGCTTTGAAATGGGTCTGTATTCAAAAGAAAATGTTTGGGATATTACATGAACAAATTAAGTGATTACTAATTAGGCGTGCAGCAACGTGTATGTACGTAAACAATGATCCGCAAAAGTGGCAAACATATCCTTAAAGGCGCAGCTTAAGTATTCCTCCAAGTTTTTAAACTTATAGGGATATCATCTGGGAGTGTACGATATAATAATTTTGAAAAATATTGTTAACGTGAGAGCGTCATCTAAATATCATTCTCTCATAAGGAACTGCAAGATAATTATATTCTTCTTTCCTTGGAAACAGTTTTTACATCTGATACTTCAAAGTTATTGGCGAGATCTCTCTCCTCCTATATCTCATACTTCTATCTGCCAACAGAACAGCGTAGCTGATCAAATAACTTTGAATTGTTTTACTCATATGAGTTTAGTCGCATAAATTGTCCTCTACATTGCCTCGGCGTATGAAAAATATATAGAGTAAGGCTTTGATGCTATAGTTTTCTTGCTGGTTGAGGACTCGTAGCCGTTCGTATTTACTGCGGTCTGCCAGAGAACTACTTGAGGAAAGCAAGTGCTGTTTTAAGCAATAGGACTCTAAATTGACTTTTGCTTGAACTGTAGAGAGTGTCGAGATGGGCAAACAATTGTTCGTGTGGATTTACCGCGCGTTACATTATTGAGCAGTACGTATGAAATGGAACAGTAAGGCGTGCTAATCCTCTGGCTGATGTGCGTCAGGTACCTGTGCACCTATTGGGTTTGAAATTCGACACGTTTTCTCTTTTTTTTTTAAGTGGCATCCATTTAAAGCAAGAGTCCATACTTGCACCCATAATCAGCGGAGAACGTTATTCTTTGCTGGTGTCGTAGGAATCCGCGACCAAAGAAAAACGGAACGAATTTAGAAACAGTAGGAAGAAATATGGAGGGAAAGTGGAAGAAGCCCCGTGCATTTCCGCGAAAACTGTCAAAGGGAGAGAGATATATAGATAACAGTCAATTGGTTCCACGTGGTCCGAGTCTTTATCCGAAGTCGCAGAGTTGTACCCGATATCGCACAACACGGGGACCACATTGGTAACAAGGAGTCACGAAAGTTTTGCCAGATGCGTGCGCACCCTACGAAATCATGTACCTGAAGCTTATTCTATTTCTGGCGTTTCTCACAGCCTGAGTTGCTTTGGAATGTTAAACCCCACTAACAAAACCAAACCGTCGTCCTACTGCTATCTGTCGCAATGGCGTGCAAGCCTAAGCAAGGCAAGAGAAACGAAAGCCAATACGGAAGAGACAAGCAGAAAAAACAGAATCAGATAAAAATAGTGAAGTGAAGAAGGGACGAAAGGGAACAATGGAAAAATAAGAAGAGTAGTAGAAATAGTAAGGAGCTAAGCCTCGACAGAAAAGAAAAGGCAGGAGTGAAAACATGATTGAATAAAAAGCCTAAAGACGCTAAAGAAAAAGAGTGCACGAAAAAAGAAGTGGTAGAAGCTAGGGGGACATAATGGCTCCCGCTAAATGTGGGTTCCAATGTAGCGTGGTTCCACCAACAATTAATTCCTCCGCGTCTACGAGGAATGTTAGCTTCGTGCCCAAGAAAGCGTAAAAATGCCTTCCTTGCTGTATCCGCAAGGGCCGTTTCTCAGCTGTCCATGGCATTAAATCACCATTTTAGGAGCGTTAGCTCTTTTTTACGAGCGGAGCCTCCGCCGCTGCCCGCAGCACACATTGCAAAGAAAGGAAAGCGTACGCGCTCAGGCGATGGGGAAAGCGCTGATTGTTCTCGCAAGAACCTCTTGGTTCGGACATTCGCAGCCGTTGTCAGCTCCTGCCCGGTCTGAATTTACTGGGGTAACTCTTCCTTTCTATGCTTTTTCTAACCATCTAAATCAAGGTTTATATGCCGATTTTTTTTTGCTTTTTCGTTCAATTATATTCATCACGTCAAATCACTTTTCCTCATTTTTGTTCAGAATGATACTAAGGAAAGGTTTGAGTTTTTTAACCGCTGCGTTTAGAGACGTGAATGTTAGCATGACTGAGATTGTTTTTTGTTTATAAGCTGTTTGTACCTATAGAACACATTTAGGCCTCACTACAAGAGGTCTTAGAAACCCGAAACATTGCTACTGCCAGTAGTGTCACAGTATCTCTGTTCGGTGTTTCGGTGGTTAATCAATCGGCAACGTTTGTGTAGCACTCGAAGAACTATTGGAATGTCCCTGTATTGCATGATGAATATAATATACAGCTCAAGCCAAATTTCTGGCCATTCTTGAGGGAGATTTCGGCACGCGGGATTGGGAACGGCTTAAAAAAAGTTGAACGAACAAAAGGTGGATGCGGCACTCTTTCTTTTGAACGACAGATATGTCGTTACGGAGCTGCTTCATAGAGAAAATATAGTAAGTGTCCGTTAAGTGGTGGTAGGGAACATGTAGTGACCCGCATTTGCTGCGGGTATCGAACACATACGATCGTAAGCGAAATGATGCTTTCTTTAGTGAAGCTTTTGCTATAAGCTGACCGTGTAGAGAATCTCCAACGGAGCAATCTGGTGTTTGTGTACGCTTTTTTTTTTTTTTTCAAATTGCATAATTGACGTGTGCGTCTGAAATATGCATTTGTAGATTTTTAATCCAGATTGTTTTGGTTTTTATGTTGCTTTATTTACAGTAAAAGCATTCACTAGCGCCCTACAGCTAGCGGTAACGTAGGTGAACCTCATTAAAACCTTTGTAGATTTCACACAAATCAGCGTTTAAATGCAAGCCAAAACAATTGTCAACAAGTACACAATGGACAGAAATACAGCAGAAGAGGCCCTTTGTATTGCTGGGAGAAGTGTCGATGACGAAGGGAGAGAAAGAAAACAATTTTATTTACGCTTGGCCTGGCCGTATAGTCTCAAGTTTGTGAGTCAAAGCCACAGCCCATATTGTCTAGGCAGGTGGGTGGTGTAGCCTACGTTAGCCGTCATAAATGTATTAGACCGCTGAGACTGCACTCTGCTCTGTCATGCAGTTGAATCTCTGAATCTCTTGTAATTTCAGTTGGTAAGCCAATGCATGCCAAGTAAGAACAAAACCAAGTCAAGAGATGAGAACGTATAGAAGCAGACAAAAAGAACGAAATCGAAAAGATCAAGTGAAGAAAAGACAAGAGTAGCCAATGAAGGATGAACGGATGAGAAGAAATGGACGCAGTGTCTCGAAAATGTAGCACGGCCTGAAACGAACCATGATTCAAAACTGGAACAAAACAAAAAGAAATCTAAGAGAGTGGAAGAATAAACATTTGTGTAAAACAGAGGAGCATAATTGATCTCTTGAAAGGTCATTATTAATTTGTATCCCAGTTCAATAAGCTATAAGTGTGTCCCAAAGCTTCAGGAATTTTTTTTTAATCAGTTTTCAATATTAGTTTACAGACTTTTCAGAAGCTTTCAAAATATTCTACTGCTTTGATGCCCTGTTGCTAACGCTTCATCTAGTCATTGAAGGCGTCCTGCAAGTCGACGACGGGAACCTCCTTCAGAGAGGTCGTCGCAGTTGATTTTACTGCCTCCCGCTTTTCATGCCGAGCTTCTTTCGGAGTTCTTTCGATCCCTGGGAACAAAGTGAAGTCCGGTGGTGCCAGATCGAGGCTGTACGGCAGCTAGGGCAGCCTTGGCACATCCAGTTTTGTCTGCAATTCGGAGAAAATGAGCACGGTGGGGCCTGACGCGTTGTAATGAAGCAAGATCCGATTGTCGGGAATTTCTTTTCGAATGCGTCGAATTATCTTACTCAATCGTTTGAGCACTTCAGAGTAAAACTTATTGTTGACTGTTTGTCCCTGTGGCGCAAATTCACTGTGGACCATACCTTTTCTGTCCAAAACACGATCAGCATATTGCCACGATTCGCGATTTGCTCATCTTCTTTTCTTCGGGACAGGAGATCTGTGATGTGCCAATCGCTTCCCTGACACTTTATTGGTGACCACACCCAGAAATTCATATCTACGATCTGTCATCGCTTTGTCTAAGAGTTCTGAATCCGTTTGGAGCGTTCATGCAATTCCTGGAACTTCAACAAACGCTTTTCCTTCATCTCACTCAACACAAGTTTGGCACATTTTCGCACATACTTTCATAATTTGAAGATCCTTCGTTTAATATTCAATGAACGGTTGTTCTGGATATTCCGCACTCCTCTGCAATCATTCAAACACATAATCGGCGGTTCTTGTCCAAGACTTGATGCACTTTTTGCAGTGAGTCGCCGCTTGTGATTTCGGTGAGGGTCCCAAGTGATTGCCGTCTTTGGCGGACTCTCGACCTTCCTGGAACCTCTTCTGCAACATGAAACATTTGACTTTGTTTTCACCGCGTCGTCACCGCGGGCTTTCGGAAGTATTTCGAATATGTCCGCACCATGTTTACCCAGTTTCAAACAAAACTTAATTTCATAACGTTGCTTCAAAAACTGTCCCATTTTTGTTTCGACGAGGGTGCAGTAGATACTTCCGCGCGGAGCGTGACCTGCCTCAACAACTGCCAGCAGGCAGGTGACAGCGGTCTCGTTTCCAAGACGTTAGTGAGTGTTCTACACTCACTAACGTCTTCGTCCGAAGCGCTGACCCGTCGGCTGGCGTAGCCGACTGCGAAATATTTTGGCCAGAAGTTTTAGGACCGACACTGTATTAATTTCACCATGTATATGAAGTAGTAGCTTCATGACTAAGAAAGCCTAAAACCGTCATACTTTCTGCTTCTCCGAGAAAGTTTTTTTCCAGCTCTTGGCCGAAATAACTAGCATTTTTAAGAGCGTTCGCTATTTTTAGCTTGTTCCGTAGTTCGGCGGTATAGGCGGTGTCGGCGACATCCGCAGCACGCCATGTAACCAAGTCGATCAAAACTTAGTGCGAGCCACGCTTTTTTTTTTATATCTCTAACTAGCCACAAACGCGCCTTTTCAGTGAGCTGTTGGCATGGTTGAGCCGTTTTATTCAGACAGCTACAGACGGGCTCACTCCCTAGCCCGTCGCTAATGCACAGATTGTATCCCGAGACGCACCCGACAGACAAATGCATCTGCCGAACGGAGACGGCCGGCTTCGCACACATTCTGTGGAATTGCAACAAGTAACAGGAAGAAGCTAAGTCTGGGAGGATTCCGTCGCGACTGGAAGCAGTCGCAGGAAGCGACAATCAAAAGGAACAACTCTGGGTCGTCCAGCAGGTCATCAAGGCGCTGGCCAGGCAGGGAACCAGCGAGCCGGCAACGGCGAGCGAGGACCCAGGCCGCGCGGCCGGTGCCCAGAGGGCCGGTGCCCGGAGCGCGCGCGCGCGAGCGCGAGCTCTACTGAAGGCCCCAAATAAACGCTTTAACAATCCACAATTGCCTCGCCTCCTATCCGGTGGGACTTGGTTGCTGTCCATGTTTGTTGTCTTGTCCCGGTAAATAAATTTCCTTGACAAAAATTAAGAAGTTTCCAAAGCGCTGAGTATATTCTCCTTATTCTTGTGTTTCTACGCCGTTGGAGCCGTCGTCGACAGAGACCTTTGCAACGAGCCAAGACGTTCCATGCTGCATCCATGCGCTCGTGTGCGTTTTGACAGCAGTGCCGTGAAGCGGTGGCGGCTCGCTAGCATGTTGCTGTTGCAGGCCATGCAGTGTATCCGTGATAATGAATCCGGCGAGACTGTGCAAAATGCGCATGGTCAAAGTTTCGCGGAGTGACGTGAGTTGAAATACGTGTACTCCATCATTGGAGAGGAGTTACACAAATGAGAGACTCTGCAGTCACTGCTCTTACACCACCGCTAACATTAAGACATTCGCGTTCCACGATCGTAACCGCTTTATAAGATTTCCCCATCTGAGCTGCAACTCTTTATACTTAAGGCGGGTCGCTTAAAATGAGTCTCAAGGGATCTCCAGTGATTGAGGAGAAAACGGAAAATGAGGGCTCGATCCACGGCGCCGTGAAACCCCTCCAGTGCGCGAGAGGAAACGCGCCAGTACACAAAGAACCTCCAGATCCCTTTTTTCGAGGCCCGGCGCGATTAAACAAAAAGGATGCGGGTGGCATGTCTTGTTCTCACGCTCTACCAGTGATTCGTGTATTAATGTGTTCATGCCAAGTGCTATTTGCCTCGTTCCGTTGCACTATGCGCCACCTGAAAACTTCGGGACTACGCGCAAGCTGGCACTACGTACAAATATTTACATTGCGGCAAGCCTTCTAACGCGATGGTCGAAGGCCCACATTGCAATCGACCTCCGTTTCGAGGCCCAAGAAGTACATTTCCGGACTACGGTGTGTCGTCCTGCGTCTGCAGGATCCCTCTCGCCTTGATTGCTACTCAGCGCGAAGCAGGTGCAAGGCGGCGGTTCTGTCTTCAAGGATGCGGGTTCCTAGAAGGCTTTCTTTGAACTACGCAACCAGCAGCGACCGCGTGTCGCGGTCCAGAAAAGCCGTAGAGCAGAGCTTTGAAGTTAGGGGGGGGGGGGGGGAGGGGGGGGGGGGAGATCTTTCTATACAGCTGCACAAACGCGTGGCTTCTTGGAGTCTTCGAGGCTAGGTCTACTGCTAATTGAACACGCCGCTCGGCGGTTCACTGGATTCAGCTCAGCTTGTGGTGCGCACTGAAAAGCAGAGTCACAGTTGCAGCTCTGAGGCCACGAAGAAAAAAACACTGCAGATTATTCGCCGGTGAACGCCGGTGAATGCACATTCGCCGGTGAATGTGCTCGGGCGCGAAGGTAGCGAGGCGCTGAAAGTTGTAAGGGGAATACGTCTACTTAGAACCTTTAGTATCAGCAGACCTGTACCACAAAACGGAACAATCAGAAGGCTCAGATTGGGAAGGTTTGCATTTGGCAAGTAGAGACTGATCATGACTAGCAGCTCGCCAGTATTACAATACAGGAATGCATATAACAGTTGTATTTTACTGATACTCTCCTATAGTACAGAAACATGGCGACTAATCGAAAAGCGTTCTACTTGAGGACAACGCAGATAGCTATAGAACGGAAAATGCTAGGTGTAGCCTTATGGAATAGTAAGCGCGCAGTGTGCGTCAGGGAACAACTTCGAGTTAATCAAGAAGTCAAGAAGAAATGCGCATGGACAGAACGTGTAAGGCGCAAGACGGATAGCCGCTGGTCGCTAAAGGCAACAAATTTGAATCCAAGGGAAGGAAACCGTAGGAGTAGATTTAGAAGTTGTGTGGCGGGTGTACGCAACACAAAGACAGGGTTAATTACAGGAGATGTCTCTGCAGCGGGTATAATCTGGCTTATGACGATGACGACAATGTTGCTGCTGCTGCTGGTGCTGCTGCTGATGATGAGGAAGATCGGCTCATAGTGCTTCGACGCATAATAGTGGTGTCGGAAAATACAGCGCCACCAATTAACATTTATAACTTTCTTCGACACCACCTCGAACAGTCAGACAACTGTGGAATACTGTGATATAGCGTTGAAACTACAGTGACAAAAATGGTGTAATTTTCTGTGGCATTGAATCAACCTACCTTTAATATTTTTACGGCGCTCACCCTGAGCCCACAATTTGTGGGCATGCCTCGTTAACCCGTTTATTTCCACTTCCCCTAACCTAACCGAAAGAGCTGAGAGGCTGCCCTGCTGGGCTGTTCTAGCATAGAGAGCTAAGAAGCTCTCGCAACTAGGGCCCGAGCTGCCGCTGAAGCCACAGGGGATCCAGACTAGGGACGTCACCTAGAATTTGTAAGGGACTGACCCTTACAGCCAGTCTCCACTCCCTTTGTAAACAGCCATGAATAAATGTCTACCACCACCACCACCACGTGAGAAAATCGAAGGCTCGCTCCGCCGCTTGACGTTCCCAGGTCGCAGTAATATAATATATTTTCACCTAAAATAAACACCTCTTAAATTGGCTTTGTTATAACCTTCAATGGTGATTTTGAGAAATATTTATATTTCTCGCTTAAGGAGTATTTCGCAATATATCTCATTTCTTTATATTAATCACATATAGACCTAATCTGGCGTGCCTAATTTTTAAAATGTTGGAATGAAACTATATACATTTTCATGCCATTAAAGAATATTTTCGAGACTCTAAATGTTTACATTTACCTGTGTATATCAACTATAGTATTATCTCAAAAATTGCTTCCTAAGGCTTAAGGCAATACTTTTTTGTGTTGCCAAATTAAGAGCTGCAAAAAAAAATCGTTTTTAAATAATTTGTCAAGCTTATCGCTATGCTCAGCAGCTGCGAAATGACGCATTGATTGTTATTCATTCATGTCATTGATGATAAGAACGCTTCCAGCTATCTTCGAGCCAAAACTGCAGACTCTGAAGGAAGACTTCAAGCTCTATAACTGGGGCTGTTTTTGACTACCCAACACACACACGAACAACATACATACATACATACATACATACATACATACATACATACATACATACATACATACATACATACATACATACATACATACATACATACATACATACATACATACATACATACATACATACATACATACATACACACGAACATACATACATACACACGAACATACATACATACATACATACATACATACATACATACATACATACATACATACATACATACATACATACATACGTACATACATACATACATACATACATACATACATACATACATACATACATACATACATACATACATACATACATACATACATACATACATACATACATATGTATGTATGTATGTATGTTCGTGTGTGTGTTGGGTAGTCAAAAACAGCCCTAGTTATAGAGCTTGAAGTCTTCCTTCAGAGTCTGCAGTTTTGGCTGCATACATACAGACATACATGCATACATACATATGCATGTATGTATGCATGATGTATGCATGTATGTATGTATGTATGTATGTATGTATGTATGTATGTATGTATGTATGTATGTATGTATGTATATGTATGTATGTATGTATGTATGTATGTATGTATGTATGTATGTATGTATGTATGTATGTATGTATGTATGTATGTATGTATGTATGTATGTATGTATGTATGTATGTATGTATGTATGTATGTACGTATGTATGTATGTATGTATGTATGTATGTATGTATGTATGTATGTATGTATGTATGTATGTATGTATGTATGTATGTATGTATGTATGTATGTATGTATGTATGTATGTATGTATGTATGTATGTATGTATCTACATGCATGCATGCATGCCAATTTTCGAGGAGGATGTCCCTTTAGGCACGGAATATTCTATATCACTTTCTTGAAGAGCAGATGGATGCATTTTCCTAACTTCCCTCGGAATACTGCATTAGATGGGCTACTAGTCGGGCCGAAAATTTTATTAACGGGTTGAAAGAACAGCTTCGCCACTAAGTTTACACTGGAACTAGTAAATATCTGGCATACCCACAATCTACACGTGAGCCCCTTCAATGTCGGAAGCACCTGAACTTACACTGCTACAACGCCTGAGAAAATAGGTAAACGATTTCGTCACTAGAATCCAGATCCTCCACCACGTATCAAGTTGTCTCCTATTCATAATATAACCTTGTTACCCGAGGCACTTCAATAAAAAACCACTTGGGTTTAAAAGTAGATAACTGCGATTGCTAGGCGCCCATACTAACATACCAAAACGAAACCGGCCACCATGAGGCGCGCCATCAAGAGAAGAGTTTCTTTACCTTCAAACATTTAGAGTTTTTTTTTCCTCTTCTTTGCGTGGTATAAGTGCGCGTCCATATTAAAACACAACTAATTTCAAAATTCAGACATGCCCATATGTAAGCTCAGAACTATATTTCTCCACCTTTGGGCTCTCTTATGTGTACCCGTCCGCTCAGTGAGCAATGTGCTCTATGCTCCTCACTTTTGGCGTCAGCGATTTGAAGAGCTAGGTGCTCTCCTGTCCTCGTTGTTCTCTTCTGTGTCTTCGTGTTTTATGTGCGCCTTGCGCATAATGGCGACCGAGAAGAGGCTGTAGCGGCAATACCTGTATTTCAGTTGTTATTTTCGCTGCTTTAAAAGGAATTTGTTTTTACTGACGGTAGTAGATATGTGATTAAGAGCTGGTATTTTATCGATACGGGCCAACTGCACTTTGATACTTTGGTTGTCACAGTGTGCCTTTAAAACAGGCTTGTGCGGGATATCGAAATCGTTATCTACAAAATGCATACTCCGTTTTGTTTTAAACAATGGTGTTATATATAAAGGCCCCGTTCTCTATGATATCCTGCGTAATCGTTGCAGGATTTTTCGTAGTGATAGGTCACATGGCCGACTGGTCGTCGGGTTGCGTGGCGCCATGATTCTCGAAACCGCGTGGTATGGTCAAGCTGACAGGCGCTGCCAAGTCAGGCTTCCTCACTGAGACGTAAGCATTAGGTCGTAACTCAGCCTTCCAAGACCTTATAAAGAACAAAACCGCAGAAGCGACATGCGGAAGCAAGGAGAACCCCTAAGGCTGTGCCGACAACTGTTGTCCGCACACTGCCGTGTGTTGTCTCCCTGCCTCCGTATTGTCGTTTCTGTAGTTTTATTCCTAACAATATCCCACCAACTGGCCTACAACCATGCTCGTTTGTGTTAAACGTTCAGGACCCCTGAATCCTAACTTAGATATGCTGCTCCTAAGCCACGCAGGCGCGTTCCTGCGGCTTAGTTAAATCTAGTTCTAATCTAAATTGAATAGTCTTTCACATATTGTGGCCTGTAGCGACTCTACTCTAATCAGAGCGAGTGGGATAATATTGGCACATATCTAAAGGTTTACTGAATAAAAAAGTAGCAAACTGAATGAACGTGAACGAGAATCCGTAAGGAAAGCTGGTAAATGGGGCCAGTCGACACTGTCGCGCCATAGCCTTGAATCGGGGCTTAAGTGTCGGCCTTTTCTTTTTATAGCGTAGCTCAATATATGCACTGCTATGTCATAGAACTTTTGCACAATTCTATTCGCAATGCATCACTACACATTCTGTGCGCACCATGGTCGTTAGAGAGGGCTTTACATCTGTATCTCTTTTACCTAGGTTAATAAGCGTGCAATTACCACCAGGTTTCCCCTTCATGGATCACTGCCTTGTCCTGGCGAAGGGGCTTGCGAAGCTCGATGAAGTCGTAAGCTCTGCTGTGTATGGCCACCCAAGACAGACAGGTCACAGCAGAGAGTTCTGGCAAAATGGGATCCATTGGGGAAGGTAATGGCAACCCACCCCAGTATTTTCTGTCAAGAAAACCCTATGGCCAGTCACAATAGCATTAATGATAGGGCGCCGGAAGATGAGCCCCCCAGGTTGGAAGGCGTCCCATATGTTACTGGGGAGGAACAAAGGGCGATTCCTAGTAGCTCCAGGACGAAAGAAGCGGCTGGGCTAAAGCCAAAAGGACGCTCAGCTGTGGACGTGTTGGGAAGCGACCGGAAAGTCCGATGTTGCAAGGAGATATATCACATAGCAACATGGAATGTAAGATCTATGACGCAACGTAAACTGGGTGTCGTCAAGCGAGAAATGGACAGATTGAACATTGATATCTTGGGTATCAGTGAGCTCGAGTGGACCGGAATGGGAGAATTTAAATCCGGCAACCATTATGTATTTTATTGTGAGCACGAATCCAGGAGAAGGAATGGGGTCGTTCTCATAGTAAACAGAGGAATGGGCAAATAAGTGCCGGGTACAACCCTAAAAACGACCGAATGATTTCACTTCGGATCCAAGGTCACCCTTTATACATAACAGTTGTCCACGTCTATGCACCAACCACTACTGCTGAAGAAGCTGATGTTGAGCGATTTTATGCTGACCTGCAATGCATTTTAGACCGCACTTCATCATCAGACGTCCTTTTTCTCATAGGAGACTGGAATGCTAATGTGTGCAGTGAAGAAATATCCGGAATTACAGGCAAGTTTGGTCTTGGCGAGTCAAATGAAGCTGGGCAGAGGCTAGCAGAGTTTTGTCAAGAAAACAACCTGGCAATAGAGAATACTCATTTTCAACAGCACAAGAGGCGCCTGTACACATGGACTTCACCGGACGGTCTGTACACGAATAAGGTTGATTATATCCTTTGTCGGCAGAGATGGAGAAGCGCTATACAAGCAGTAAAAACAAGGCCTGGGGCCGATTGTGGCACCAATCATTAGCTTCTTGTTGCCAGATTTAAGCTTCAATTGAGGAAAGGGCAGAAAACTAGAAGGCCTTTCTGGTAAGATCGGGACCAAATTCCATCAGAATATGATGTGGAAGAGAGGAATCGATTTCAAGAATTAGATCTAGAGAGCGGGAGCCTCAAGAGTTGTGGGCTGATGTTTGTGACATAATACAAGAAGTTGATACTAAGGCAGTTCAAAAGAAAAAGAAATGCAAGAAAGCAAACTGGTTGTCTGAAGAGCCTTTGCGAATAGCTGAGGAAAGGAGGATGGCAAAAGTTATGAGTGAAAGAGAAAGATACAAGGTTCTCAATGCGGATTTTCAGAGAAGAGTAAGGAGAGATACGAATGCCTTCCTGAACACACAGTGCCAAGCAGTTGAGGACAACAGCCAATTGAGGAACACAAGAGCTCTGTATAAGACAATCAAAGATATCAAAGGAAGCTATTGTGCTAAGCTGGGCGTGATAAAAGACAAACGAGGCAGGGACCTCACTAAAGCGTCAGAGATAAAGAAGAGGTGGCGAAAATAGACAGAAGAACTGTACAAGAAGGACCCGGATGGGCAAACCCAACATGCGGCGGTAGTGATCACTCATTTCGAGCCCGGTATCCTGAAGAGTGAAGTTGAATGGGTCTTAGCCAGCCTTGCTAAGAACAAAGCTAGCGGAATTGATGGAATTCCAGCTGAGTTGCTTCAAAACCTAAACGATTACGCTGCTAACGTTCTGTTTAACTTATGTCAGCAAATTTGAACAACCCTGCAGTGGCCACAGGATTGGAGGAGGTCAGTTTAGATCCTCATTCCAAAGAAAGGCAGTGCCAAAGATTATTCAAACTACCGCACGAACGCGCTTATTTCGCATGATAGCAAGGTGATGCTAAAATCCTCCAAGGTAGGCTGCAGGAGTATGTGGATCGAGAGCTTCCGGACGTGCATGCTCGGTTTCGCAAAGGTTTCACAGAGGAACTAGAGACCAGATTGCCAACCTTCGCTGGATCATGGAAAAAGCAAGATAGTTCCAGAAACCCATCTACTTCTGCTTTATTGACTATGCGAAAGCGTTTGACTGCGTTGATCATAGCAGATTGTGGCAAGCTTTCCGAGAGATTGGAGTTCCAATTAACCTCATCTGTCTCCTCAGGAACCTGTATGAAGGGCAAGAAGCCACAGTAAGAACGGCGCATGGTCTTACTGATTGGTTTCCGATTGAGAAAGGAGTGAGACAAGGCTGCATACTGTCGCCTTGCCTATTTAACCTATATGCAGAGCGCATCATGATGAAGGCCGGTCTGGACAGGTCTTCAGCTGGAGTGAAGATTGCTGGAAAACGTATCAACAACCTTAGGTATGCGGATGATACCACTTTAATGGCAGAGAGTGAAGTGGAACTGAAGAGACTTATGCGCGTACAAGAAGGGAGTGAGAAGCTTGGGCTTAAACTGAACATTAAAAAGACAAAGATCATGGCGTCTTGCCCTATCAAGTCCTGGAGCATCAAGGGACAAGAAGTTGGAGCTGTGACAGATTTTCTCTTTTTGGGCTCCAAGATTACCCCGGAAGGAGACTGCAGCCATGAAATTAGGAGACGCCTGCTTCTGGGAAAGAGATCATAGTTAGCCTTGATCATCTAGTAAAGAGCAGAGACATTAGTCTGCCAACCAAGATCCGTATAACTCATGCTATGGTTTTTCCCGTTGCGATGTATGGATGCGAGAGTTGGACCGTAAAAAAGGCTGACCGCCGAAGAATTGACGCGTTTGAATTGTGGTGCTGGCGGAGACTCTTGAGAGTTCCTTGGACTGCCAGAAGATCAAATCAGTCGATATTGTCGACCATAAACCCTGACTGCTCATTGGAGGGTCAAATTCTAAAGTTAAAGCTTAGCTACTTTGGTCATCAGATGAGAAGAGAGGAGTCACTGGAGAAAGCTTTGATGTTGGGAAAAGTTGAGGGTTACCGGTGAAGGGGTAGGCAGCGAACGCGATGGTTAGATGGCATCCTCGAGGCGCTGCAGATGAAGTTAGGTGATGTTAGGAAGATGTGACAGACCGTAAAGCGTGGCGTGATTCATTGGAATACGCAGGAACGTCCTTATGTTTCATAAGATGGACGTAGTTTCTATAATGCGTCAATGTTGAAATTAGTTGCACTAAAAACGCGTCCGGAGTTCATAACGAAGTTTCTGCATTTCTCAAGAAAAAGTGCCAAATGGTGCTTCCCCGGTACTAAAACTGAGCACAATAATATTTAGGTGTAGTTGCACTGCCGCCAAATTTTTATGGGTATGAAATTTCTAAGAAAAATTCAGTGCAAATGAACGTACTAAGACGAAATTAATAGGTAAAAAATGAAACTGATCCAAGACGCATGCGGCACACCGAACAGCAACACGGCTCTTTCATTGTGCGCTCTTCACTTTGGCACCCTGTGTGCGACAATACAGCATTCCAAATATTCTTTTTTTTTAAGGAAAATGCTTCGTATAGAGCCACTCTAAGAAGCTGTGAGGATTCTTTCGGCGAGATTCTGGTCTTACCTTGCTTGGCGAATGCTTCGAATGCGGAAAACACAGCTGCGGTGTTTTCGGCAATGGCTTATTATTCCGATTGGCGCTTGGCTTGCTTCTCTCTGCGTGACTGGATGTTCTGAAGGTTAAAGCTATAAATAGCAGCTAATTCGCAGGACTGGTGATGTTCAGCTGAAAACAATTAGGGAAATTAGAGCGGAAAGACTTGCTCAAAAGGGGAAACGACCTATACACTCACTGCGTAGCAGTAATAAATGAGATCCAGTACACTGAAATCGCAACAAACAGCCTCCACGTATTTGTGTGTCTCATCCTCGAAAAGAAAAAGGAGGCATGGCAGAAATCGCTAGCTACTTCATTGATTCAAGCATAATTCGGAGGCGCCTGACATAAGACTATTTTGATGCTCAGAATGCACGCTAACACTTCGTGAGGTCATCAGTAACTATTGTTGCTGAAACTTTATCAGAATGTGTAAACGCAAATATCTAGTAAACAGGAATGCTTATCTAGAAACATTAGGCGGGTTATGAGAAAGTATCGTTTCTTAGTGCCAGTGGTGATCGAGACTCCAAATGTGCAATGAATACTACGGGCGTAATATATAACGGGGATAAGAAAATTGCGGTGATGCGACTCTGTAGACAAACATTAAATTTCTCCATAGCATTGTTTCAGATAATCATGGGACGAATTTATTTGAGTTTAATCTCCGTCCTTTTTTCTTAGCACAGAAGTGGGTGGTGACTTCGGAAGTAGAACACCAGCAACCTTGGATTTGCATGCGACCTTAGGGAGAATCACGTAGAGTGGATAAAGAAAACTAATTGCATACAGACCGCGTAACCCGCGAAAAATCAATAGGGCAGCTTAAGACTTGCTATTGTCCTGCAACTGTACTTACGCAATACGGTACCAATAGATGATTAAAAAAACACACGGTTCTACCGCTCTCTTTTGTCAGACGTAGAGTCGAACGTCACGTAGTCTGGCTGAAAATCTCGTTCGCATTGATCGCTGGTTCATAAGGATAATGCACGTCTGCAATAACGGCGCAGTCTTTACGCCTACAACTGGCTACTGTAAATTATCCCTCACCCATAAAGCCTAGCCGGTCCTATCCCTAGTGCCCACCCTAGAAATATTGTTCTAAATCCTAAACTATGGGTAAGCACAAGACTACCATATACCTGAAAAGTATATTCAATCGCTTGAACCTTCCTACTTTGCATTCATTTCATGTCTATATTCGATCTTTCATTCCCAGTGCGGCCGAGAGATTCAAGCATAGCCCTATTTGTTATATATGTTATATAACAAACACGAAGATCACTTCTTTTTCACCTCCTCCCTTTTTTCACAATATCATCAGACACGTAGATCTTGATTACCTAACGGTTAACCAACCCGAGAATTGGTTAACCAACCCGGTTAACCAACACTGAAAGCCAGGGAGCAATCCAAAGCGCATGCTGCGGGACTGTGCTCTCGCTTTCATTATGTAGGGACTACTGACGGCTTTTACAGGCTACCGCGAAAATTCAGCGCGGAAATTAGAGCAAATGTCTTATCATCTAAGTCGCGTGCAAGATAAAAAGCAGTTCTCTCGATGCGTCACACCGGAAACTTGCCATTCCAAAATGAAGCAGTGTACAAAGATAGCGGCCAAGGAAAAAAAGCGACTTTCCGCTTACGACTTTTTGCATTCTTTTCCCGGAACCAATTATTGGGAAAAAAGTTTCAGGGGAGGTTGTGCCGTATGAGGCAGAATATTTAGCCTATATTCAGATCTCAAAGGAATAAAATAACAGGCGAGACTATTTCAGCATATTCAATTCCTCTCCCGGTAGCTTTTCTGTGCCAACGCGGCGAGCAACGACGAGCTCCGTTGAAATAGCCAGGAATTCCACACATTACAAGAATAACAGCAAGGGACCTGTTGGATCGCCTGATTTTTTCCTTTGTACTCTCGCCTGAACAAATTTCATGCTGAATGGTATTTGCATAGCGCCTAGTCACGGTAGAGTTATGTAAAATACCAATAACTTTGGAAGCAGAAGAAAGTGCACGTGTGAACACAGAGGAAAAGAACTACGAAATGTAAAGTTTTTTTTTCGCATGCAAATGTGGAAGTTAGAAAGGATTTATATAATAGAAGAAAGAACCACATATCCGCAAAATATTACGGGTAACAGGCAAGCATAACAACTTGAATCTTTATTAGAAACGGACCACAGAGTACCATCAATACTTTCCCCTAAGTCGGACACGTAATTTGTGCATTAGAAATAAAAAACATATTTCTTTGCAGTAATTCCTATAGATGAGGAAGTTACGCGCAAATCTCATGCTTTGTTATCTGCAAGGACTTTGAGATTTCCATACCTTACTTGTTCTTCCGTTGCTTAGAATAGAAAGATCCGCGAAACTCAATCCATTCAATCCTGTGGAAGGCGAGAGGCTCAAATTTTCCGGCACTAATGTTCGTTCTGGGCTAGCGCATTCTTTCGCTTAGAAACGCTCCTGTCGGACTTAAGTAACATAGTCCACACGTCAGCACAATTTCACAAAAGACATCTATTAGGCATTTTGTTCTCATGTTTCTATGTATGGGAAGTGCACCGTTTCCCAGAGAAAGGCGTAATCCTTCTAGAAAGACCTCGCAGCTTTGCAGGAGCCAAAATTAATAATGCCCTAGAACTCGGCCGCCACTTTTATTTCGTGTAAGCGCGGCTTATTTCCAATGCCAATTTCACTTCTTTCATTAATAGCAATTTTTGTCTTTTCGCAGTTAGTATTCACCTCCTCATATATTCTGTTACCCCAATCATCGGTTTTGAAGGAAAGTATGACAGGAATATTTTATGCATTCTCGAAGCCCGCCTCAGCAGCATATATATGGAGTAAGTCTGAATGATGAGAATCTTAACTCAAGACTTCTCTTCAAGGCACCGTTGCCCACACAAAGCATCCATGGCTTTCTGATGAATCAAAGGTCAGATTGGGAATTTACTTTTAAGTGTTGCGAAATAAAAAGGTAGGGCGACTTTACCTTTGTTGTCTATAAGCAGCATGCACTGTTGGGAGAGTGAACTGTAAAAAATGTACTTATATCATTTGTTTGGTTAGGTTATGGGATTTAACGTCCCAAAACGACTCAGGATATGAGAGACGGCGTAGTGGAGGGCTTCGGAAATTTCGACCTCCTGGGGTTCTTTAACGTGCACTGACATCGCACAGCACACGGGCGCTTTGCTTTTCGCCTCCACCGAAAAGCTGCCGCCAAGGGCGGGATTCAATCCCGCATCCTTGGGAACAGTAGTCGAGCGCCGTAACCACTGCGCTACCCTGACGGGGCATCTTTTGTTCATTTATAGATATTGCATAAAATAAACCATTTCCTTTCGTCCGTTTGTAGGCGCTTTTCGATGTAGTGTTTGTCTTTTAAAACAGAATTAGACAAATTTAGTCAATATTTCATTCGCCGTGTGTTGTGGTGTTCTTAGATGTCGCATTCTGCTTAGAGCATTTTCCGACCTTATGTATATTGTGAAAACTGAACTGGCTATCTCCAGGAGTCGTTTGAAGGCTCATTAATTATCAGTGTTCTTTAAATAAGCATCATGCTTTGACGCGTCGAATGCTCACTTTTCCCAACTTGTTACTCAGAGATAAGCGTTGACACACATTATTCATAGACGATACTTCAGGATTTACCGAGGCGGACAACCATAGCACAAAGGCAATGAACGCAAATGTGTGCGACAGTACAAATCGCAGTAGGCGCAAGCGGTGGGTTATGCAGACAGGATGCCGACAAGCTATCTAAGGAGACTTGAGAGCTAATTAACCAAAGTCAAAGCTTTAAAACCTCCAAAATAAGAGCAGAGCTCTGGCATAATAATAAAATTTAATAAGATTAAGATAACCCGTCATAACAAAGTAATACATAGAAAAGTTGAGCAAGCTCTACCGAACAGCGACAGCTTAAAGGCGGCCAAGGCTGAACCCAGCGTTGGTAGAAATGCGACGTATACATTCAGAAATGAGGCGTGCGATGTAATTATCAAAATGGACAAGACAGCTGTCGTAGCCGAGGATTTATGCGCTAATTTATACAGTAGCCAAAGTAAACAGTCAATAGTAAGAAGCTCTCAATTGCGAAAAAAAAGTCAGCAATTTCATTAATAACAAAGCATATCAAGCAAGGAAGCCTTCGAAGACATAAAAAGGAACAACGTTGGTGGCGAGGGTCAGGTAACAGCATACGTTGTGAAGGATGGTATGCAAAACGTGCTGGAAAAGCTCTTCATCCTATGAACAATGTCCCTCGTGACCTCGAGCTTACCGGAATTTTAAACAACGCTGACATTATCCTATGACGCATAAAGGAGTACGTCAAGGAATTGAAAAATTACAGACCGATCAGGTTTCTGTGCGTTACTGGGAGGCGTCTACTAAAGCCAGTGCAATCCCGGCAGCCTCAGACTTCAAAGAAATAAAAGACCATGTGTGCTTTCGGAAGGCTACTTGAAAGCAGATCATATCTACCCGATAAACCATCCGATAGAGAAATGCGCGGAATAAGACATACCCCAACATACAGCGCTTCTAGATTGCGACAAAGCATTTGATTCAGTATAAAGCTCAGCATTCATTCAGGCACTGCGAAAAATGTGTACATGAGCCATGTCTTAGAGTACTGGAAAACAACTATTGTTGCTCCACCCTAACCATGGTTTTTCATAAACTAAGATAATTCTGATTAGGAAGGTTATTAAGCAGGGATACACCGTCTCTCCAATGCTAGACCTTGACACCTTGCTTACCAGAAGTACTCAGACATATGGATGAGGGCTAAGGATAAAAGTTCGGGGTAAGCTTTAATGGATAATATGTCAGTAATCCGGGATTCGCTTATGACACTGCTTTGCTAAGTAACTGAGAGGAAGATTCGCAAGTATAATCAATGGTCTAAAATGACAACACAGAACAGTATATATGTAAGGGCACAGCTGCCCTTTATTCTCAGTGGACATCTGAAGAGACTATCAGGGAACAAAAGTAGAAAGTTGCATATAGTTTTGGTTGATGTCCCTAGGAGACACGCGGACTATGAAGGACGAAAGGTGTTCTTTGCAATGTCAGTGCAATTTTAAAATTGTTAGTTGGTCGAAACTGAACAGCAGCCTCCTCCTGACTTTTTGGTACGCATTGAGCAATAAGACATGTAGTGCGTCCTTACGTTTCTGAGATCTCTTTCCCGCATTTTTAAGGCGAAAGTAGTACCCGCTTCATGAGGGGTGTAAACAAGAAATGAAACTAAAACAATCTCATATTTTATCCAAACTGAGGCGCAACAGTTTTTCTTGAAGCGTTCAGAGGGGTGTCATATCATTGCACTACCCATTTAACTAGTCAAGGCAAAGGCTAGTTTGCCACAGGGATTCAAATCGATGACTTATGTACTACCTCTAATTATACCGCTATTTTGAGACGTGTCACCGAGAAGTGAGACATGCAATGCGCCTTTCCTATCCTCAGAATTAAAGCTATTTTTTCTTTTAGTTGGCTGGTTGGTTGGTTCGTATGCAGGGTTTAACGTCCCAAAGCGACTTAGGCTATGAGAGACGCCGTAGTGGAGGACTCCTGAAATTTTGACCATCTCGGGTTCATTAACGTGCACTGACATCGCACAGCACACGGGCGCCTTGCTTTTCGCCTCTACCGAAAAGCAGCCGCCGAGGTCGGGATTCGGCGGCCACCTTTCGGTGGAGGCGAAAAGCAAGGCGCCCAAGGCAAGGCCTCTGAATGCTAAACTACCAAGCAATGCCATGCCAAATAATGTTTTCGCACGTCTTAATTGATTTAAAAGGAGTTAAACCTCGGTTGGCATTTTCTATCATGGACGCCCGCAAACGAGGAGAAGAACGTGCTTGTGATATTGCGGATTAAAAGGGTGTCAGCTAAGACTTGCGCCTGCTCCCAGCGCCAATTTATCCGCCATCCAATTTAACACCACCCACCTTCGGCCTTTACATGTAATGTCCGCGCCCACAAAATCACCCATATGAATCCTCAAGAAGAGTCAAAAGCCTGATAACCAAGTGAAATAACCTGACCAAAGTGTTTGCATTAATGGTTGTAACCTCTGCAGAACAGCCGTGAGTCGGTGTGCAGCATTGTTGCCAAGTTAAGGCGAATATTGCGTGCAATCTGGGGTCTGCCTAAGCATGGATGTACCTAAAGCCAAGCATGAAGCCGAACTTACTAGAAGAACTGCGCCTCTGCTTTCCTCTCTACTTAAGTATTATAAAGTCAAAACATGAATGCCTCGCACGGGTATAACCACCACCGGCGCTCCGACAGTATTTGTGTCTGCCGAAATCTGATGGCGTATTTCATACGGTGATATGCAGCACTTTCCTGCTAAATGAAAGTGCTGGGATCCTAATATCTCATTGAAGGGTTATGGGCATCTCGCTCGTCGGTCTCATCTTTCTTGGGTTTCGGTGAGCTAGGAGGCCCTGCAGAAATCCCGCTTCACATGGCTTAAATGCCAAACCCGTCGGCTGTTTATTTTTTTACAAACACTTAAAGTTTTCTAGTGGTCCTAGAATATGTTAGTAACACACTGGTGTCGACAGCCTGCTTTGTTACCCTCAATCCTGCATGACGCCGCCGCTGCATAGAATTCATGTTGAACACCAGTAGCTGCATGCCGAGTCTCATCATCTGGAGCATTACAAAGCGACGTGATTACTAGCCGCTTCTAGGGAAGATGATGAAACTTGATCATCGTAAATGGAGCCAAACTCTTCACGATCTATGTTCCCATCTTCAAGGGCTCCTAGAATTGCGGACTTTCAGACAGTGTCTACTGGTGCGCCCGCCAGCGAAATGGTGGTTCGAGAGTTATGGGAAAAGGAAAAGGAGAGTAGTCAGACTGGCATGAAGGTACGGTGGTTTTCAGCCTGGAAAGAGAGTTCCAGTGGTTCATGAGTGTGACAAAAGGGTCCTGATGCTGAGCCGGCGCCGCTCAACGTAGCGTGCCCACATTGCGTTAGCACTGCTGGAATTCATGCTGCTGCGTGAATGGGGCTAATGTATAGCTGGCTGCTAAAAAGCACGCGCGCATCCGTCTTTATATGAACGTGTCACAGAGCACGACCTCTGCAACTCTACCTTTGCAACTCCATCATGAAGTGTCGCCAGGATAACGAAGGACGCCACAGGGGCCAAAGAAAAATTTCGTCCACTGCACCCAGAAGTGGTCGGAGCCGCACCGCCTGCAGACACGCTGCGTAACTTTGTAATCGAAGGTTTCACATTGTCCATCTGAAAATTGTGAATAGTATTGCATTCAAACATCTCCATTCTCATGTAGCGCCTTCTGGTACAGACTCTGTGCTGTTTCCCCATTCCACCCAAGATAATGACATCAGCTTATCGTGCTGGTTGAGGACCTGAACGAAGACCTGGACGAATTACGAAGCCAAGAACAGGCAGGCTACGGTGGTAATCTGCGTCCCCATAAAGAATGATAGCACCTCTCTCACTACAGGTGGCTATAGGAAGCTGGCGTCGTTAACTAGAACCATGGAGACCAAGCTGAAGACGAATACCGTCAAGGAATGAGCCCCTGTGCGCTACACGCATCAAATTCAGTCAAAATTGCTTCTTCGCGTCCGCCACAGTCACCGGATCGGTCCTCGCATACTCCCTGAGGTCGACGGCCAATTCCTTTGACTCACTGTACGTCGCTGTACATACCACCAAAAACCAGTAGGAACACCCATGGTGTGGTTAAGCGTAGACGTAATCTACGTAAGAGGCGATAAACGCAATTGTTCATACCTAAACGGTCCATAATATTAATGAAACAGAAACGAATAAGTGGTGTTACTGAATTAAAATATTGGTGCTGTCATTTTTTTTTTGCAAACTTGTAATTACGAGTAACGCCTGGCTGGAGAAGTCAGGCGGTTTGCGCTCTTCAGAAAATTATCTATCAAACTTTGTAATGAAGAGCCGGAATATTGACAAACGGACTCAGACATCTGACTTACGACTTAATAATTTTTTAAATAGCTAAAACTTTCTCTCAAACTTCTCATTACTGTGATTATGGTTCTTTAGCGAACTCAAGGTGCACAATTTGTTCTTCTTATGTGGCAACTCGACATACGTCTAACATATCTAGAATAAAAGGTTTTTAAAATCATTTGAAATGTAGACCTTCATGCTTTGCTCTTGCACTCCGGGATTGATAATTGTCTTAATTAACGCGCGCATGATTCTTGAAAATGTTTTCTGCACTAAGAGTCACCAGTATAGAAATTCAGAAACATAAGCTGCATAAGCTTGTCTAGAGAAAAGCTAGCACTGTGCTGAGCTGTGGTTTGGGCGCCTAACGGAAACAGTCGTGGAAGAAATATCTTTGGCTCGTTGCGGTGACAGGCCGCTGTGTAGATGTGGACCATTACCAGTAAAGATTAATGACGGCAACAACTCGCCACTTCTTAGGAGAGAACCACCTAATTGCTTTTCACAGCGGGCTCCGGACACACCGGCTCCACAAGCTGCGAAGCTCATCTGTGGTACGTCACACATTTAGAACGTCTTTCAACACAGCAAAAGAAAAGACGCTGCTGAATAAGGGCGCCGTATTACGAAATTCATTTTTGTGTATGCTTGCTATTAGGTTAAGAATAAATTTATACATTATTTCTTTCACCTTCCTCGCTGTCCCAATAAAGTTCACCACAGTCTGTGCTTCTTCTGAAGCACACAACTCTTTTCGCGAAGCCTAGTGCGGTGGAAATGCCACTTGGCTTCTTGATTTTTACTTTGCGAATTTTCTTCTGAAATAAAGAAAGTGGCACGACCCTTTCATATCGCCAATCCTAGCAACATTTTAGCATTATTCTAAGAACCAAATAATATCTTTTTCATCGGATAGTTGAAAAAAGAGGACATGAGGTATATAGTGCAGAAAACAATATACTGAGAGGTTTTGAAGGTACTTTGCAACTTTTCATACCACATCTTGAGACTGTGCCCAGTACACAAAACTCTTAAGTATTTCGTCATAATTATGCAGTAAATCAAGCTTGGTTTGGCTTGATTCTGTGGGTTTTAACGTCCCAAAGCGACTCAGGCTATGAGAGACGCCGTAGTGGAGGACTCCGGAGCTTTCGACCACTTGGGGTTCTTTAACATGCATTGACATCGCACAGCGTACGGCAGCCTTGCTTTTCGCCTGCGTTGAAAAGCTGCCGCCGAGGCCGGGATTCAATCCCGCGTAAGGCTGTTGCAACATTACGCATCCGATTCCATTCACATCCGAAGTGCCTTTAATTTCTAAAGCCTTAGCTCAATTTACGTGGGGCAACCTGTAGGTTATATCTTTCGCACGGCGACTAGCTAGAGTGATAGCTTTTAGCGTTCCATCGGATATCGCTGCAACCTATTAGATTGCAGCGATATCCGTTCCTTTAACGTGAACATTCCTTTAACGCATACTGTCACAAAATGTATGATAGCAGATAGGAGTCCCAAGTGAGCGACTTCAATTGGTTGCCTTTAAAGACTGCGCAGTCTTTGTTCAAAGACCTCTGACTGCTCTCTCTCTCTCTCTCGAAGTTCAAGACTGCGCAGCTGGGTCAGCGTTCACGTGCCGCATTATTCGTTTAAGAGCACTCTCTCACCCTCGCCCTCAAACGAATTATTTAGCAATTAATTTACAAGCATTGTTTGCCGCGCCGCACACTGAGGAGAATGAATTGGTACATAGCATGGGAGTTGACAAATGAGCTATTGTTCGAGCGCTTTCGTCCAGCATAGAAGCCTTACAAGGTTCAAATTATCTGAATGTATAACATTGTCACTGTAAATAATCAAAAGGCGTATGCGCTACAGTTGACCTGCAATGTAATTTAGACATCTTGTAGTATTTGACACAATTCGATCAAATAAATCCCCCCACGACAGCTCGCTAGCTGATGAGCGTTACATTTTAAATGTTACAGTCGCCGACACGACTCTGCAGCGTTCGAACGGTGACTCGCTGGGTTGTAGGGAGACCCCTAACGACACAGCCCAGCGTGACACCGCATTCACCTTTATTACTGCGCAGGTGCGCAGCCTGGATCGCCACGTATCGCCAGTGATGGCACCGCAGTGCGGTGAGCGAAAGTTGAAACTGGACGTCACGAGGAACGTTGGTGCAAACGTTTTGCAAGTGGAAACTTTGCCACACAGCAGCAACTTTCTTCGCATATACGCCAGTTTATAGTCATTGTTGTCTATGCCTCGTACCTTGACCTAAAGCCATGATCAGCTTTTACCATGGGCAAAAACATTTCACTCGACGATGACTTGCATTACCTGTTATAATAACTTTATAATCTTATGCTTGCTTTGCTTTCTTTTTTCGAGGATACTGCCAGCATGTGCCTCCCACAACTTGAATAAAACTATCTAGATATCTGAATGTTCCTTGAAATTCTGCCCCTGAACATCGAAACCGTCCGTAGAAATCACGCTAAACTTATTTTATGTGTTTAGAAGTTCGGTTCATGATCAGGGAAAGATGAAATTTCATGGCACAATAGGCGAAAACCGGAATACCCAGCCCCGAGCAGCAGTGAAAGCGTTCCAGCATTTGTGTGAAACGAAGCATGCGGGAAAAGAAGGACAAAAAAATGTGGTTTTAATCCACTCTTTGAAGGTGGGTGAATTGCGAAGCTGTAAAACAATACCCAATTACCCATTACGAAGTCATTTCAATATTTACTAACATGACTCTAGAAATGATGGCGTCTTTACTATCCGTGGTTCACCCGCGATAGCCTGGAATGAATTGAATCAGTTGCTAGACCCGTCGCTCTGCTATATATCAAAGTGTAGTGATATAACTACGTAATTTTTATGCTTTTAGGTGCTTTCCCACTTGGAGTAGCTGAAGTAACCATACTCTTTACCGGGAAACGCACGCGAGAAGAAACGTGATTCGCATTGTTTGCAAGCGCCGTTATCATATATATACATTATGCGGTGTGCACTTCACACGAGGGCTTCGAATGACGTCAATCCTTTTTGAAGGCCTAGCGGTTTTTCCTTACGACAAACACACGAATATTTTCTTGGATGGCAGAAGTATACACCCCAACGTAAATATTTTTTAGTTGAGTCTTAGTTACACGTTTCTAATCTAATCCGACACAGACTCCTGATTTTAACCCCATTTTGTCGTATATGTTTCTCGGCGATGTTAAGCATTGAATAATCTTAATCATCATTATCGTCATCGTCAGCCGGGCTATACCCACTGCAGGGCGAAGGCTTCTCCCATTTTCCTCCGATTAACCCGGTCCTGTGCTCACTGCAGCCACTTGACCCCTACGAATTTCTTAATCTCATACCAACATAATATTCTGCCGCACCCTGCTATGCTTACCTTCCCATGGAATCCAATTCGTTACTCTTAGAGACGATCGATTGTCCTCTTTTCACGCTATATCGCCTGCCGGTGCTCACTTCTTTTTAATTTCAAGTAGAATGTCAGTAACTTGAGTTATCTCTCTTGCCCACAGCACACTTCCTGTCTGTAAACGTTCCACCTACCATTTTTCGTTTCATAGCTCTCTACGTTCTCTTCAACTTAAATAGAACCCTTTTCGCTCACCTCCATGTTTCAGCCTGATACATCAGTACCGGCAGGATGCAAATGTTATAAATGTTCCTCTTGAGTGATATCTGGAAAGCCGCTAGTCATAATTTTTGGGTACCGTCCAAAAGCGCTCCATCCCAATCCTATTCTTCTAGTTATTTCCCTTTCTTAGCGCGGATATGCGATTAATACCTGTCCTAAGTATACATATTCGCTTACCACTTCCAGCGCTTCGCTGCCTATTTTGAACAGCTGTTGCTTTCCCAGGCAGTTCAACATTACCTTAGTCTTCTGCATATTAATTTTAAGCCTACCTTAAGTTGCGCCTCTCCTGTCTAGATCATTATTCAATAGTTGCAATTGGTTCCTTGAAATATTTATCAAGGCAATGTCATCAGCGAATCGTAGATTACTGAGATATTGTCCAACGACCCTGATGCCAAACTGCTCCCCATCTGTCTTTGAATACACCCTCTAAGTAAGCTTTAAAAAGCACAGCGGAGATTGTGTATCCTTGCCTAACATCTTTCTTAATTGGCATTTTATCACGTTCTTTATGTAGCCCTAAGGTTGCTGTGTAGCCACTGTAGATATCTTGCAGTATTTTCACATGCGGGCCACCTACACCCTGATGTAGCAACGCCTGTATACTGCTGAGGTTTTGACCGAGTCAAATGCTTTCTCGTAATCAATGTATACTATGTATAGGGGCTGGTTATATTCCGAGAACTTTTCTATTACCTGGTTGGTAGTGTGGATGCGATCGATGGTGGTTTCCGAAACCCTGCTTTATCCTTTGGTTTATGAAAGTCCAAGGTTGTCCTGATCCTATTAGCGATTACCTTAGTAGATACCTTGTACATAATAGATAGTAAGTTATTTTTTTTTCTTTTCGCAGAGCAGCAGGATTGGTGGCCGGTTGTTAAAAGTCGGCCAGAGTTTTGAAGAAGTGTGCGCCATCAAGTATGCTATACGTGATTTCGGAGGCAATCTATTTTTTAGACGCCGCTAAAAATATGTGTTCTGGAGCCGTGCATACCGCCGACAGGCTAATTATCCACTGGGAGTTTCTCCGAATCCCCCAAGCTTCTTTTGTAAATTGATATTCTACCATATGTACTAAATTTTGCGGCGAAAAACGGTCGTTCAGGGTGTACAGTCTAGGGTAAACTACATTCAAAAAGCAGTCAACCTCACGATTAGGGAACGAAAGAACCCGGTCTGCTACAACAGATGGAGGGGGAGATGACGCTCCATCCGAGCGCTGGCGTGCGCTATCGCGACTTCTGTGAGCGGACGAGTCATTTTGGTCGAGTGCTTCTGCGCGCAGTTCGTTTATAATGCTGAGTGAGGACTGCTTTTAGCTTATACGTTTGTATTGTTGGAGCGGCAGTATTCCAAGAGCAAATGTTGCCTGCGCGGCAGCACATCAGACGAGATGAGAAGTTGTGACGAATGCGAGACGCACCCAGGGGATAGGTAGGTTTTCATGGGTATGTTGGACTTTACAATGCACATTTAATGGCTTCAAAATGAAGTAGCATACTTCGTCACACGTTTTTCGGGACGTCACTAACGTTTAATCATCTGGATGTTTACTAGTGCTCTACGAAACCACTTGCTTGCATGTCTTCTTATGAGCTGTTCTCTAGGATTGTATGCCCTACGTTTCGCTATGTTTTAAATCTGATCGGCCTCTGTAATGAGTTTTTGTAGTTTTAAAATGAGTACTACCGGTGTTCATAGTTACTGTTCACCGAATTACAACATTTTAGGTACGCTGCGGAATATGAAATGAGATTTAAAGTTTTTTATTTTATACATTCCTATGGGCGCTAAGCCTTCATTTCACTCCCAGTTAACCCCGCTTTGCGACAGCAGGGCCACCGCATCTTGCTTACGTCACATTTCGGTGTTGTTGTATAGGGAAAGTACATGAAGCGATGCATGCTGGGCAAACCGCCATCTTGCAGCCGTTGGTAACAGACGACGAAGCGCGGCACTGCCACATAGCCTCGTCTGCATGGTCGCGTAATGCGCGCAGACGATGCTGGTGCGATGGGACAGCCGACTGCGGGTTCTTCGCGATTCCAAAATTACGTCTGCATGAGTACGAGAAGGCAAAGAATCGGTCTAGCAACGCTGAAGCGATTGGCTCGGACGGGCCAACAGACGCGAGATCGACCCCAGTCCAGGCAAGTATAAAACTAGTTTGCCAGAACTTGAAATCACTGATGTCGGCGATGTCGAGGAGCGGTCACAGGTCTAGACGCATAGTGCAGTCAGTCGTCCGCGCGTAACTTGAACAGATCTACGCCACACTGCATTTGCATTTATTCATAGCGCGTCCAATCCATCAGGCAAAGCGTCGACGCATACCCTCCTCTGGAATCTGCATACATCTTGCACGCACGTAAGGGCAGCGTACGAACAACCGTGTATTTGCTCGGTAGACCGTCGAAAACGACAAAGCACTCGGTCAATTCAGCCTTCCTTCGCTGCCCGCCCTCTGCTTTAAAAAAAAAAACAACATAGCGGATTACCCAACATGCATCGCTCCATGCAAGTTCCTACAAGGAGGAGTTCGGCAGCCTGCGTCGTCTTCACTAGTAATAGTTGGTAATCGTGGGTGCGGAATGACGTGGCGAATGATGTGAAAGCGGATTTCTTAGTGTGGCTGCACATGCTCATTTGCAGGCTATATGAGGCGATAATTACCGTCAGTAGTCGCGCATATTGCGAAAAGCAAGCTTTCTGAGGGATCTGGACATCGTTACCGACGATTGCCCATGCATATTCCCCTTGCCAGGCAATGTAGCAGAGACTGTTGTCTGTGAAGCTGGAAAGAGCAAACAGCTCACGATTTACATTTCGGTTTTAAGAACAGTATGCATATGGCATGCTTTTGTGAAGCGAGGTCCGAGAAGAAGGAAGCAGATGAGAACAGTGAAGGAAGTGGTGTGGGTAGGGAGAATGCTGACGCCCGTAAAACTTTTATGCATACAGAAGACAAAGTTGTCTTCGCTGTTGTGCCTCATTTCAGAGTTGACTCAAATGCTGCATTTACACAACACAGATATGCACATTCGGGGAGCCAGACAGTAATTGGAGATCAATTAAAGGCCTAGAGGTTCACCTCAGATTTAAAGCATAAGATGCTTGTTAGATAAAACTGGAAATTTGCATATGAAGGCACTTCCTAGGAAACAATAAATCGAAATACGCTATCTTGTTGACGTTTACCCGAAGATAGCCCAAAGCTCTGTCTTTACAAGCCTTCTTTCAATAAAAGGTGTATTGAAAGGCGCTTTGCTAAGTACCAGAATGAATATGGTCACTAGTATAAAAAAGAATTGTCACACCTCCACACATTAAGAATAATGTTCTTCAATTTTATTTCTTCACAATACTACGAAGGAGAGGTTCAAACAGTGGGGAGGAGGTAGGGTTGTAACCCATACACTTGTGGGAGAAGAATTTATAGGGTAAAAGAAAAAAATACATAATATAATGTTAATATAAGTACCAAGTTTCTTTTTTGTGCAGTGATAGTGATAATACATAACCTTAGCTCTGGTGCGTGGTACCAACAAAGTGCGACAGAATTAGCCAGCAGCCCGATTCACCTCTGCAGAACCTGCAATAGAAAATTGCAGAAAACGTCCAGAGACAGCGCACTTTAAGAACTGGACCTCCCACTGGCGGCCTTGAGGCATTCGCTGCGAAAAAACTATTGTATAGAGATTACGGGGATATTTTCTACGTGAAGGGCGACGGGTGATCGCGATCCATGGTGATAGGTGGGGACTCACGATTGTATTGTATATAATGAATATTCGTCTAAAGAGCCTCAGAATGCCATTTTCATTTTCAGCTTGTATATATTAGTTTACGAAGTCAAGCAACAGCAAAAAGCGGTTTATAAATCGCGTATTGGTTAGGTGATCTCTATTAAAGTTTTAAAGAAGCTAATTACAAATCGTAGAGGCATTGCTTAAAGTTACTCTGCAGGTTTAAGCTCGAAGCAGGCTGCAAAATTCTGGGCCCACCGTCTCTGCGGTAACCTCTCAAAATGTCACGTTGTGAAGTGCACCATTTAAGCGAATTGTTTGTTACTATTAGCGGGAGCAGTAAAGGATCAGCAAACAGCGATTCTCGCATACTCGGTCAGTCGCTTCAACTCATTATCGAGGACCAAAACATTTACAGTCTATGTGATTTCAGTCATGTTGTTTCAAAACACAGGAGAAAGGGGGTTACGGTGAGTATCCTTTAAATAAAGTCTACATTAAAAAACTGCCGATAAATTAATAGTTAATTTTTAATACGTTAGCGCGAAACGCCCCCCTTTTGAGACTATGCTGCGTCGATGTTTTGGGCAAGAAAGCGCGTGTGCCAGGCACTGATTTTTCGTAGAGTAGTGCCATATCACGTGACCATGTGAAGCGGGTAATTTGGCACGAGTTGTAAACTCGTGGCTTTTCGTTTCAGATATGACGTTGAGGGGAATCAACCCTCCTGGTACCAATTACGTTCTTAATAAGACAATTAATCCCTGGGCCACACAGGCACATTCTTTCGACTTGGTTAAGCGCGCCTAATATCTACATCATGTGGCCTTTAAAATGACGTGATTGCTGATGCCTTCATGCTAAAGGGTATGCGTGAGATGATATATGCACAAATTAAGGAATTAGTAATCGAGTGTGCTGCAGTGTTTACGTATACGAACAAGGATCTATGGACAAGAACCGTATAACGCTCTCGCATCATAAACAGAAAGGATGTTTCCCATTAGTTTTCTATTATCTGAATCGATTAACTACGGTTGCAACAACAGAGTGTCTGCCGTCAGCGTCTCTTGATTGCCGAAATATATGAATTCGGTTAAAACCCCGTTACCCTAGCTGACACTATGAAACATACAATGTTATTATTTGTCAAATATTTGTTAAAATCCAGCATAAAAATTGAAGAGTGTGCGACTGAATATCCTATACTCGGAGTGATGACTGTAGGTGCTTTCGCGGGGCTTGAAGAAACACAGCGACTCTGGGGAGTCAAAGTGCGTCGTGCTAAAGCTGTCTCTTACCACGGCAAGCTTGACAGCAGCCCGCACTCAGCATCCAGCAGGATTCGATCGATACAGGTTGAACAATGCAGCAAAAAGTAATACGTGCACTTTAAACCGGATGCCTCATGTATACTTATCGGCGACACTTACAAAATGTACTCGAAATCAACTCTTGGGTAAACAAATCAATGAATCGAGATTCTTTGTCTAAGCTAGACATTCAAAAAAGGCAGTATTACGAGTTGACACAGCACATATCACGTGATGTAAACGTTGGAGCCATCTTAACCGCAACGAGCGCAGTGCTTGCTACAGCGCAAAGTATCGCGGCAAGCTAATGTTAAGGCTTACAGTGTAGCTATTGCACTTAGTTGCAGATGTCTGCGAGTTATTATCTCATTATTTGCGGTGGGAGATGGAGTAGTGCTCTCAGCGGGGACCTACGTCCACTGCGAAGAACCGGTCACAAACAACGATTGGAGTTATCTTTGAGGGTTTGTTTCCGGAAGTTTTTTTTTTTTATTATTTTCGTAACAGATGATTAGTATAGACGTGGCTTGCGTTGCTCCCGTGATTACAATTAGGAACTTAGAGGCTTGCTAGCAAGCACTTTTAAAGGATGAGGTCTCAGATTCAGTGGGAATCTTAAGACGGCCGGAGGGTTCCATTCTCCCAACATTTGAACCCGATGCATCCGACCGATATCAAGATATTCTCATGATTAGTAAAGGCTTGTATTACGAGAACATATTTAAGTCGGTCTGATCTTTGGCATCCAACTGAACTGGCGCCTAGTGAACAAGTTTCAATTGCGGTACCAGGTTTCTGGAGTGCCATGTCTCCTTCAAGGTATCAGGTTTCCCAATTCATGCCAAGCAAATAACTCTATAACGCGTATACCTTACGAAAAACAAAGATGAACGAAATCATCCTTTTTTAAACTTGTTTTCATTTACTCGCATAGATAGTTAGCGTCAATCGGGAAATCACTAAGAATAAATTTTCAGTCTTACTTATTAGTAAAAATCGATTTCCTTAAAGATTTACAATGATAATGTTTTTCACCAACACAAGAGGCGGTTAGTGCTATAACATCACACCTAAAATAAAGCCACAGTTTCCTCGCCCTCAATTAAGTCTTCTATCGTCCCTTTAATATTGCTTCATGCAATTTCTGTGTCTCCGGTTAATCTCACCATCCAGTAAAACAGTAGCAAAAACCCTAGACCACCCCGAAACGCTGGTTATTTTCTTTGCAGTGCATTTCAGTACCCACTTTTTTTAATAAACTAACGCATTATGGAAGCGACCGCTACCAACCGGTGCATGCGGGTCACGAACTTCTTAAGCCGGCTCTTTCCGCCACACCGACTAGGGACCACTTCAATTAATTCAAACAACATAAACACGGAGCAACGACCTCTGTAAGGGTTTGTTTATTTATTCGCTGTTGCCCACCAGCATTTTTACGCTTAGCTGACACACGTTTACCGGTCAGAGCACCATTTTTTCAGTGGGCTGAAGACCTCTCAGGTTACTTTAAAGAAAAATAGTAATAATTTTGCTCTGAATGACTGCGAAATAAGAAAATGCGAGAAAAATCATGTTAGTCTCGAGCCCTTTTTTCGTCAATTCTCTCGTACGCAGTGTGGAATGTAAAGAGTCTGTCGCAACATGTACAGAGATCCTTTTTTCTCGTTCGCCTGTCTGTATATTTTGCTTATTTCGTGTTTGCAGTGTGACCTTGCTTATGCTTCGCCCGAATTCCAAACATTTGCGTGAAGCGTGCGCACACACCATATCTCTCCGCTTGGGAATTCAATGAGTTGGCTGTTTCAGGGCTGGCATGATGCAAACGTACTGTGCGAGATGTACGACGCATGACGTCTCTATGAGCCTTTGGACCTCAAAGTACTGTCAGTATTCCTCGCCTCGTTTTTCTGCACACGACCTAGGAATTACCCGTTTCTAAGGACTCGGCATTATTACATTTTAGAGTTGTAAACGTCTGGTATATGACTACGCAGTATTGAGCTTGTAGGACTTTCAATGCAAGGCAATAAGAGGTTGCGGAGGCTTTGTTGCACGCTTTGATAAAAAAAGCTGATGTGGTTGAATATTGCTTATGAGATTCAACTTAACGATTTCAGAAGTTTGCCTTATACCCCAATACAAATCTAGTGCACTAATTAATATTTAAGCGTCTTTGTTATTCCACAGTAATTACACGAAGCGAAATAAACTAGACGAAACATAGCCGATTTTGCTGAAATGGCCCAATGCGAAGAATGTGTGTTGATGCTTAGCGAATCATTTTGCTTTTGTTTCGAAGTCAGGTTTTTACGGTTTGGCTTCACGCGAAGCCAGCCGAAATGTGTGATTTGGGACTACAGTACTTGCGCAGTATAAACCATTGGGTCTCTCACCGCAGCTTAAGACGACATTGGAATTTGGGTGTTGCGAGTCCCTCTGGAGTGACTGCGCAAGGATAGAAGTTTGTGAAGACGACTACATGAAATGGTCAGCGCGATAGAGATGCGTTTAACCACGCGCTATGACTGGTTCTGGTGATAGCACAGTCCTTTGCCAAGATTCCAAAACCAAGGGTCGGCGCAGCTTGGCTATGCTTATTTCCTTATCGCATTATTGGCCTTGTAAGGCCAAAACCCGGTATAGTTTCCGATGGCGTCTGTCGCAGATAATTTGAGAACATTATAATGAAGTCAACAATCGGAGGGGGGGTCCAAATGAAGGCAAACTGAGTGATGACGTTCTTGTACTGTGTATAATCCAGCCAATTTAATAAATAAAGTGAATTTCTTTGCGCGGGGTCGAAACCAGGCCCTGCTCTTCCTGCCATACGGGCGTGCTAGACACGGGCCACAAACGCTAGATAGCACGAGTGTGTTAGAAGGAAGAATAGAGAATATGTTGTGGCGTGTGAGTAGTAGCATGCGTATTAGTACCTTAGTGGTTTTGTATATCAGTGTAATTCATATATGGGCACATTATGCAGTGGCGTAGTGTGTTGTCTAATGTAAATTGTTTATGAGTGCTGACACAGAATAATTTGTCGCCAAACGAAATTCTTGTATGCTTAGTGCAGGGATGTAGAATGTCGTGTCGTGCAATTCGTGTTTGTGTATAGTATGCGTTTAGTATAATTCGTGTATTATTATTTTATGACGTGTATGTCTCCCACTGTAATTAGTATGTACTGTGGTTTGCCGTGCAGTATAGTTAAAGGAGATTTGCTGTTCATAATGGGTAATTGAAACAAATTTTAATCTGTACTAGGGAACACCCGCATATATTGTCACAATATAACAATATTTACGTATATTACGGCCAGACCCTTTCCATGATTCTAAAAGCTCAAACTAAATGCGGTCAAGGGACACTATAAACAAAGCGTCTATAATTATTAGCGGTTACCCCCTATATCAGGATATGTATTGAGCAGCGAAATGTTTTTTTCTGAACATCGGAGGGTGACAACTTACAAGGCTTATGCAAGGTTCAGGAATAATGAAATTACAAAACAAACCTATCAATTGTAATGATTCTCGCTACCGATTGCCAGTAGCTTTTGGAACTGCAATATCAATGGAAGATACGAAATGAGTAGTAGACGAAGCATGTTATGCGAAGCGCCTGTCGATTTCTTAGCTACACGCTGTGTTCTTTTTTGCTCTTTTTGGCTTTTTTCTGCCTAAATAATCCTAGAACGATTGTTTTCACTACTTGTGAACCTATTAAAGCTCTATACGCTTTACTATGAACCAGCAACGTTTATTCTTCCTTTTTTTCTGAGATACGCTTTGGCGTTTTCAAAGTCATGAAACGGATACTTTATTCAAGGTACGGAGTTGACAATGGGTGTTTTCTACCAAAAGTATCAAGGGTAAGTTATTTACAGTTTGCAAACAGCCTGGTCCGGTATGCAGGGAGAATGTCGAAAGTGGTAGACTGTTATTTTTTTTATATATATATAAACAAACGTGCCTGGAATATTCTGCGCAATGGCTGGGAAGACATTGATACAAAGACGCAGGACCTTTTGATAGAGAAGCACCATTGGCGGCTCTTGGAATAGCGAACCGCCTTCAGCAAAAAAGTCGCGACCCTTTGTTAGAGGGCAACTCCGGTCTTTGCCGAGGACAGTGGACGACACACTGCGCCTAAGGTTTTCTGTACCTACGTGTTTGGCATGCTGCACCAGCACAGAGCTTTTGTATGCAGGACAGACGTAGCATTGCTCGAATGCTTACTGTTGACAATCGGAGTAGGCGCATTCATTGGCAGCAGATAGTTACACAAGCCAAGCATTGCGAAACTCTGGAGAAAAGAGAGTGTCTACACAGGCAGCTTTTATGGTGGACCGGCTGTAGACTCACGGCTACTGCATGCGTCAAGACAAAACGAGCCACGTGATTGGAACCTCTAATGCTATTAGTGGAGCATTCATTACATCTCTCCCGTTATTCAAGAGGCTCACGCATTGCTCCTTTTCGGTTTCTATATGACCAACTACGGGCAAGCATAGTACCGTATTCTGGCTGTAAAGTTTAGGGGCTGAATTCTCCGCCGATAATTCCGTAAAGTGTTCTGTACGCATCTCGCGGAACGCGCAAACAGAAGCTAGCCATCACTTTCTTGGAAGGCTTGTATTAACGACTGAGAACCTCAAAATAGGTTTTACGTATTAAAGGTTAAACCTTAATACTTTATTTGGGGGGCTATGCACTACTGTGCAATGTACTATCACTTATAAATGTCTCCAGAACGTGTGTCGGGCTACTTTGCTCTAGAAGCAGGCTGCGAACGAAATATAGCATCCTTTCTCTAGCATACGTGCGAGCGTTCAACTAAATCTTTCAAATCAAGTATGGCGTACAAATATGGACATTACGGAAGCTATGCGGTTTGGTTGTTGTTTCAGTCTTCCAGGGAATTTTTCACCAGTAGAACTTACCTAACTGATCCTTTTGATGGCGTCTACTTAGCCAGCTGCGTACAACAGAGAGCAAAGGACTCTCATTTGTTGGAGGTATTAGATTATGCAAACATTTCGCTAGTGGCCCACGTCACAATACTCTGGTAATTAGGCTTCATAGCCGAGCCGTTGAGTAGCAAGAGACTGAGACAATTTTGTGGTGTCAAAAAACTGTTCAGTTATTGCGAAATAGGGATTTTGTTTTATACCAATATGTTAAAAAATTAAATTTGAGTTATTGGCATTGTCGGCAGCGCCACTCGCTAAAGCCATCCCTTCATTGAGCGCTGCCTCTTCGTACTGCTACGATTCTTCTTCTTCTTCTTCTTCTTCTTCTTCTTCTTCTTCTTCTTCTTCTTCTTCTTCTTCTTCTTCTTCTTCTTCTTCTTCTTCTTCTTCTTCTTCTTCTTCTTCTTCTTCTTCTTCTTCTTCTCTTCTTCTTCTTCTTCTTCTTCTTCTTCTTCTTCTTCTTCTTCTTCTTCTTCTTCTTCTTCTTCTTCTTCTTCTTCTTCTTCTTCTTCTTCTTCTTCTTCTTCTTCTTCTTCTTCTTCTTCTTCTTTCTTCTTCTTCTTCTTCTTCTTCTTCTTCTTCTTCTTCTTCTTCTTCTTCTTCTTCTTCTTCTTCTTCTTCTTCTTCTTCTTCTTCTTCTTCTTCTTCTTCTTCTTCTTCTTCTTCTTCTTCTTCTTCTTCTTCTTCTTCTTCTTCTTCTTCTTCTTCTTCTTCTTCTTCTTCTTCTTCTTCTTCTTCTTCTTCTTCTTCTTCTTCTTCTTCTTCTTCTTCTTCTTCTTCTTCTTCTTCTTCTTCTTCTTCTTCTTCTTCTTCTTCTTCTTCTTCTTCTTCTTCTTCTTCTTCTTCTTCTTCTTCTTCTTCTTCTTCTTCTTCTTCTTCTTCTTCTTCTTCTTCTTCTTCTTCTTCTTCTTCTTCTTCTTCTTCTTTGGCGCATACCCACGATGGGGGATTGGCCAGGGTTCAGTGTGGACTGCCAAATGTCCTACACAAACTGAATTAGTGTATTAAAGTAATTGACAACGAAACAAAAACATAAGATTTAAGATCACAAAAGTTATTGAATGAAAAAGTATGAAGCAAAAATTTGGAGTTTTGTAATTTGGAATGCAATTAGGATTCTAGTTCGGTGGCAAGCACCACTACTTTTCTACTCCGTCACAGAGCTTCGCGTGCGCGACGGACGTCCTACTCATTACCCGCAGCACTGCGATGCAGCCATCATCACGCGCTGTTTTTTGGTTTGGTGGTATGTTTTGTTTGCTGCCCCCTAATAAAACCTTGGCTTAGCTCCCAATCATCGTGGCTTTTATTTATATATCTGGAGCATTTCGCCTAGGTGACAAAGAAGTAAAGGAAAACAAAATTGGAGGGATATGGCGAGAGCGCGAAAGTACGTTACTTGAGAGAATGCTATTTCTCATTATTTTGTTTTATATTGTGCGTCCTATTAGTTTTATTGTCCAGTCACTCTGCTCTAACTCAACTGGTAAACGGCAAACATGGTGAAAAATAATTGATTTCACTCGAAATTAAGGCTGCTGGAAGGACTTGCAGTCGTGGCCACTGCACAAAAACTTGAGTTCTAGCAGGGAAACAACTTAGGTGAATATTTTTCCGCTGGAATTGTGTATATAATACGTTATTTCCATCACTGGGCATTAGTGCGGCTTACTTCTCTAAGCGGCAAAGATGACATCGAAAACCAGTAGATGCTTTAATCCATCTTACTTACCCTGTACCTATTTCAGGATTCTAGGTGACCCTCCATGCACATCACCACCACCACCACCATCATCATCATCATCATCAGCCTGACTACACCCACTGTAAGGCGAAGGCCTCTCCAATATTCTTCCAATATTAACCCGGTCTTGTGATAACTGCATCCACTTGACCCCCGCGAACTTCTTAACCTCATCCGCCCTCCTAACTTTGTGCCGCCCCCTGCTACGCTTTCCTTCCCTTGGGATTCAGTTTGTTACCCTGCACATAGTCCGTGCACATAGTTTGAACGAATACTTCACCCGTTCAGGCAGAGAACAAGCTTATTGTACGTTTGCTCAAGTTCCCGGCCATAGTCGGGCCGCGCTTGTACTGTGGAGGTATTTACTGCGAAAAAGGGAATTATAGTCGGGCCGCGCTTGTACTGTGGAGGTATTTACTGCGAAAAAGGGAATTAAGCAGCAGGCGGTGTTTTTGGCGCAGAACCGGTGACCCCTTAAACAAATATTTATCAGTAACGCTACTCAATATAAACTGTGAAATATCGCCTAGCTTCTAAGTGTGCGTTCAGTACGAAAATATTAATTAATCTTTAGGGGTATGAGTAACATTGCCGCGCAAAGACTAATTAATGTCTATGGTGGTGCTTATCCGTGCCTGTGGTGGTACAGTTAGGACTGGACGCTAATTTCACGTCAGCAGCAAAGACCCGGCACTAGCCCATTCACAAACGGATCGAGAGAACGATTTGTCTTAGTTTCATCGCGATAAGGTTTCCGCCTGGGCCCCTCTCCAGGATACTTAGCGGCTGCCTGCGCCAACTTCATTATTCTATCCTAGAGTGTACGTGGGTTAGTGGCACGACTGGGGCATTTTGGGCCTGCAGTTCTGGCTTCATGGCCACGAGTAAAATATTTCTCTGACTGAGAAGCGAAACGCTACATAAAAGCATTTGTTAAGAAAAAAAAATGTCAACTGCAGATTAAATTTTCGTGATCTGCAAATTGGACATGAAAACGTGTACTGGGCTCTGCTCATTGTGAAGACAACTGTCATTAGGGTAATCCATTGCTGCGAAACAATTGATCTGCAAACGTCCCCAGAAAATGAATTAGAGCAAGCATTATCCCACTTAGTCAAGGAGCAACGCACCAATTGCATTTGCAGCCACTACGCAATCCCCTAAACACCTTGATGCTGCAATATGCTTCGAGTCCATTAATAGAAAACGATACTGCTCTACAACCACAATACAGGATGCAACTTCTCTCCATTTTTAGCGCTATCAGACGTTTTTTGCTTTCGACTTTCAAAATTGAAGCATTACAGACCGCTGCACAAAAAGGGACTCTCTTTTCCATGGCTATATACATAACATCCTATAGAATCGTAAACAAACTAGTCTCGTGCAAAATATCTCCGTATGACAACGTGCCGGACATAATGCGCCAGCAAAGAATTAGATGCGCTCAGCATTTCCTGAAATTCGGTTCATCTGTTTCTGATTCTGCCAAACGGAACTCAATTTGCTTTTTCACAAGCGCGCGTTTCGAAGATGTACTTGTAAACATTCGAAACACCTACTCTCAATTGCAACCTTCCAGTATCTAAAAATTCGCTGCTTGATTAACTCGCAAGACGAGCCACTAATTATTGTCAAAACATCCGGTTTTTCAGCCCTTTCCTGGGTGACGAAATGTTATAACTGCTTCTTTTGTCTACTATCCATTTAACTCAACAATCAATAATAAATTTTTGAGCAACTATTGCTCATATTTTGAGAAACCAACCCAGAATTTAACCGTAGGTGTTAAGAGAAAAGCATACTTTTCTAGCTATAAAAACGCAGTCACCATGTAAACAACAACAACACTTAAACCCCATACATTAAAGGACTCGTTTTGTTGCGTACGGTA
>NC_139345.1:121812740-121857362 GCF_055883805.1 Amblyomma maculatum | reverse complement strand
TAAGCAAGCTCAGAACAAGGTAAGAATCCGGATTTTATTTTTTATTTTTTTTTTATTTTTACATCGCTCATTTGACGGTTCAGCCATGGTGGCTAAGAAAAAGCTTCAGTGCTCCCGAAATTTGCACAAAAAAGAACGCACACTGTTCATTGGTGCAGCATGTTCACACCATTAAAACTGCGTCAAAAGTTCTGTTGATTTCTTGCTTTGGCGATATCTTCGCTGCTCGCTCAGTAAGGTAAAGTTGACTACTGATAAGGTGTTATTGATGGCGTCACCTTCAGGGACACTACTACAGTGTATCGCCGATAGGAAAACAGTCGACCACCGCGAACGACGCTTTGTAGTTTCAGGGAATTACATTTTAGATTCTGTTTTCAAGGTAGTAGTACGCTCGCGGTTAGCGTAGCTTTGCGCATCTTTTGCTTAGATTAGCGCATTTTTGTGCTTAATAATAATAATAATAATAATAATAATAATAATAATAATAATAATAATAATAATAATAATAATAATAATAATAATAATAATAATTGGTTCACAGGAAGGTAAAGGCGCAGTATCTGTCACTTATTTTCTGTGGACACCTGTACCGCGCCGTAAGGGAAGGGAGGAATGTGGGAGGGAAAGTAGATAGAGAGAAAGAGGAGCTGTAGTTTACGGCTACAGAGTAATTTCGACCACCTGGGTAATTTGCGCTGACATCTCACAGCACACGGACGCCTCTTCGTTTCCGACCGCGGCTGGAGGAAAAACGTAGAGGCGTCCGTGTGCTGTGCGATGTCAGCGCAAGTTAAAATCCCCAGGTGGTCGAAATAACTCCGTAGCCAACCACTACGGCTGCTCTTTCTCTCTATTAACTTTCACTCCCACCTTTTTTCTCCCCTTCCGGCGCGGTTCAGGTGTCCATAGAAACCAGTGTGACGGATACTGTGCCTTTCCCTTCCTGTGAGATCGAATCCCGGCCTCGGCGGCCGCCTTTCCATGGAGGCAAAATGCAAGGCGCTCGTGTGCTGTGCGATGTCAGTGCACGTTAAAGAACCCCAGGTAGTCGAAATTTCCGTTGTCCTCCATTACGGCGTCTTTCATAGCCCGAGTCGCTTTGGGACGTAAAACCCCACGAACCAAACCAAACCTTCCTGTGAACCAAGTGAACCAAACGATAGATTTGTTGAAAAGGCATTTTTGTACGTGTTGTTTTTTATTCTTGAGACACCAACAATCGAAGGTGAATGTGTTATATTTATATTTTGGCTGGCGGGCCTTTTTATTGGTAGATAAGGAATTTGGTGTCCTTAAAGTGAATACACTGGGATTCCCTGGCCTTATCCACCCACGTGGGATGCTACTCTTCACTACAAAAAAGAAATCAGCACTCACTCTGACAACATTAGAGAAACTCTTCGTACACTTCCTCTTCCTGATAAATCCCTCACTACCACGCAAATACGCATACTTAGACGCATACAACTAACTACAAACCTTACTCCTGCGCGATCATTTCTATACCGAATCAGACATTCCCCGACCGACAAGCGCACGTTAAAGGAAATTACTCCGTAGTCCTCCACTACGGCCCCCCTTTCTCTCTATCCACTTTCACTCCCACCTTCATCCCTTCCCTTACGGCGCGGTTCAGGTGTCCACAGAGCAAATGTGACAGATACTGCGCCTTTCCCTTCCTATGAACCAACCAACCAACCGACATGCCCAAATTGTTCTGAACATTATGCAAACTGAGAACACTGTTTTCCTGCCCTATTGCAATACAGTCACCTCACTTTCCATACCCTCCTCCCCGAACCTGGCGGGCTTGGTTAGCCTCTGACCAGCTGAAGGACCAGTTGGCCTTGGTGACTCTGGCCCAGGACATTCTCGACGCTTAATAGTGCGTTGAATAAAGTTGTTTCCTCCTCCTCCTCTTCCACGAATATAACGCACTCTCAAAGCTTGGAGTGGCCCCGCCGAGGTGGTGCAGTGGTAAGACGCCCGACTACTGTGCCGGACTGCCCGGGTTCGAACCCGACCTCGGCGGCTGCGTTTCGATGGAGGCGAAACGAAGAGGCGTCCGTGTGCTGTGCGATGTCAGCGCACGTTAAAGATCCCCAGGTGGTCGAAATTACTCCGTAGCCCTCTACTATGGCTCCTCTTTCTCTCTTTCCACTTTCACTCCCACCTTCCTCCCTTCCCTTACGGCGCGGTTGCGGTGTCGACAGAAAACTACCGCGCCTTTCCCTTCCTATAAATAAATCAGATAAATCAGATAAAGCTTGGAGTGCTCAGATTCAGGGGCGGAATAGTATAGCTATTCCTAAATCTATTCCATTTCCTCGGCGACGACGTCAAAATTGCGTATGGGGTGACGACTACGTGAACACACTTGTGACGCCCTGTGATATCCTGCAACGTAACCTTATTATGCGCAGATTCAAATTTTAACCCACCAATAAACGTGATGGAATGGAATAGTTCTCGGATGGAAAAAAATCGATATATTTTTCCAACCCAGCTGTGTTTTAATTTTTTGTATCATTACAGCTACTCTGCTCATGAATACAAAGCGAAGCTTCGGGTGGTTGCTTTTTTTTCTTTTTGCAGAAATTTCCTCGTGAAAGTATTTCTAAAAGCATATCAGTATTACATTTTACAATATCATTTTACGTCCACAACTATGGTCTCGGCCCGCTGAATAATAACTGAGATATTATTTTCAGTTTTATTGTCAGTCGCAATGGGTTCCAGCAGCTCCAGCGCGTGGTGGAGCGACAGAAAACTGCATTGCTGAGCCGTCTGCCCAAGTTGCGTCCGATGACGACGATAACGAATATTGCGTCTGAAGCATGCTTTGCGCACACCTGTCCTTCCTTCACTATTAAGCATGCCTCGTCGCTTGCGTCAAAGGTTCGCACTTCCGACGTTCGTTGCTGAAGCGGAATAGCTGCGTCACCATCGCTGCTTGTCTTCTTCGGCGGCTGCCACGGTAAATGGTGCCCCGGGACACTATTTTCGCGGCCCGCTACGTTCTCTCAATCAATGTCACTTTCATGTTACGACTGATAATATCAAAATATATGCATAGGAACCGTCACAAGATCCACGCTTCGTTTTTGCTTCTGAATCCATAATCCATAACCGAATTGGTGCTGGTGCGTGCGTTTCGACTATAATGCCTCGCGTTCCGGAGAACGAAAAACCGTACATTGCGCTCCCCCCCCCCCCCCCCCCCCCCCCCCCAGAAAAAAAAAAAAAAACTCTGTCGGCTATCAGGAAGGCCGAAAATCAGCAGTAACGCCATTGGTTAAAGGGTTCAGAAACGATCCAGGCAGAATTGCTGACGCTCCTCGTAGTGGGTGACCGAGGGTCACTTATGAAGGAGACGGCACAATAATTGCTGCCTTCACGCTGTAGTTCATCCTTTCATGAGCGCGAAAGAAATGCAGAAAAAGCGCGGCATTCAGATGCCGGGCCACGCATTTAGAAGGCGCCTCAAAAAAGCTGGACTGAAAAATTGCCGTCGCCGTTCAAATGTCGTACTTGACAGATAACCACCTACAGCGGCGAGAATTCTCAAGGGTGTACGAGTACCGAGGTGTTGAAGGCTTGGAATTTGTACTGTTATCCCTCATGTAATACCCCTTACCGGACCCTCTCCAAATAAATAAATAAATAAGAACGGACTAGGAGCATAGGAACAAAAACGACGCCATGGGCACAGGCGCCGTGGTATCATTTTGCGTTCCTATACCTCTGCTCGGCTCTTATTTGCACAGTTGTGCCTTTTATCTGAACAGAATGAAATAGCCCCCGAGAACGTTTTGCTAAAATGCGATACTGTGCCCAGCCCAGTCGTTCCGAGTAAATGGTATCCAAACATGCGAGATTAAACCTCCAGTTTATATAGGAAACTACGCACTCTTTAATGGGACATGATATGACAAAGAAACTTTAAAGAAGAAACGAAGAAACACTTTGCACAGCTATGAGCGTTGGGAGCCCACCCTGTGTACTTTATACTACAGTGTTCGGAAGAACGAGGAGAAAGATGACGAGCAGCGCTCCATGCCATTGAGATCACGGACTTTGATCCACCAACCTGCGGGCTCTAATTTGCGTTTTTCGTTCTGCTTCTCCCGTATTTTGATGCTTACATGCTTTCGCACCGACGATAGCAGCAGACCTACGCCTGCGCAGTTAAAAGCTACATTTCCGCATTCAAACGCTGTTCTTGCATTGCCTAATGCAAATGTAAATGCTTGCAGCCTTACATGCATGGGCGAGACTAAATGTTAATAGAATTGCTAACAATACGCGTCGCCAAGAAACGCTTCGCATGATTCTGACCACCAAATTACAGACCTTTTTATTGCTAAAGAAATAGTGCTCGCAGTTTGAGCCTTCAGCGTGCGACGGTGGTGACCACCATTAACCTTTAGACGACCCCAAGCTGGCAGGAACTGCCAACTTGGGTCTCTCGTTTCACATGGGACGCTTATGTTAGAATTAGCCTACCAGAACCTAGGCATTTCGTTACCCCTCTAGGCGGCTAAGGTTAAAGCGGGGCTTTATGTGTGGGCTGGGGAAGAAGAAGAATTAGAAGAATGCTCGGTCACCCGCAGCTATTACTTTCGCTCAATATTCGGTTCAGCAGCGTTGAACTCTTCTAATTTATTTTTCTGCGCGTGCCTGTACGTAGCACCAAGCCGGCACACTTCGATTTTGGTATATTGAGTAACATGTAGAACCATAAATGTCGATAGTGAGGGCAAAGCAGTTAGGCATTCGACTGTCATTATTTTATCTGAATGTTTCAAAAGCGACAGCGCTGATAAATTACTTTCAAATGGCGTAGAAATTGGCGCTGTCGTCGTCTATGTTTCTCAAAAAAGTAGAAGGCTTCTGAAAAGCTGCCCCTTAAATGTGTTCTGTTGGTCACCATAGAAATAGTACTATTTATAAGCACTATTCGCTGCCTATTGAGATAACTGTTTTTACTGCTAGAGAGCTAGAATCACTTTAACTTCGTTAAGTATTGCATAACTGAAATACTGTATGCACCAAGATGATAAACAATAATTAATTTAGATGTACAGATAACCAAGCTCTAAATTTTACCCCATTATGAGGCTCCGTGTGTGCGGATTGACGAAATGCAGAGTAAGTGCAAAAATATATTTCGCACTGTGCTTTTGTTCCTTTTAAAGGCGCCAGTGATGCTTCTCTTTCCATTTGTGTTCATCCGTGAATTACTGAGTCTCCCTCTGATTTCTTTTTTGTTCAGCCTTTCTGCGGAGGACCAAAGCGAGTGCGTGCAAAGCGCAAACGAGGCCAAAGCTCTTGCTAAAGCAATCACTGCCCTTGAAAAGTTCTTGGCTGAGACGCATACAACTGCAATGTAGAGAAAAGGCGGAGGATCCAGCCAACCGGCATGCAAAACTGCCGCATCGTAAGGATATTCACCCCATACTTAACGTCACGCTTTACCCGTTACATCATCGACCACGTTTTTTTTTTTATTTTTTTTTTTGGGGGGGGGGGGGTGGGGGGGGGGTATTTGGAATGCACAAAGCGCTGTTCTAGGCTCCTTTATTGGCACAGCCAGTCTGAAATGCACGCTAAGCTGCCTCCAAAGAAAGGCCCCGTAGCCACAGTTGCACTTTTGTGTTCGAAGCTTTCAAGGGCCCTGGGTTTCCGATCTGAAGTGTGCGCGGATGCGTCACTTCGCTTTCAAAGCACCGGAGGGTGTACGACAAAAATTTTTGTTGCTCAGATATTCCGGATGTAAAGATTTCTTCAGCTTCGGCGTCCTTTTAAAAATAAGAGAAACGAGATGTTCCTAAGAAGCGATACGGAAAGAGCACTTTTACTTTTGACTAGAGCGCGTTAACGCGAAGGGGTGTTTGAAAGAACTAATGAGAAGTGGGCGGAATACGTCACACTTAATGAAGTTTTTATTTTAAGTTATTCGTGTTAAAGCTGCTGTTATATAGCAAGAATAAAACTTAAAAATAGAACGAAAATCTCATGAAGCGAAGCGACAGCTGAGTGCTTGGCACTCTAGGTGGCTTGGCACCAAAACTCCGTTGCTCTGGTAACGTGCAGTTGCTTCTGGCACGTCGGCTGTGCAGAGGAAGCTGCGAAATTTCTCTACACTCATTCCACCAGTTTGAACTTGACCATGCCCGTGGAGCGAGTAGTTGCGCGGGGAAGCATGCGTTCCGGTAAGGAAACGTGGTACATAAGTTTGATGGTAGCTTGGTATCTACACCAAAAAAAAAAAAAGTGCACTTCAAAAGAGGCTTCCTCAAGCATTGCTTAGTAATCAGGCATATTCAAAAGTTGACCGAAGGAAGGTGCATGGGTTACTGTTAAGGCATCCTCACTGATGTAAGTAGCATCTGAGTATTTGGCCAGCTTCTTGTCTCAAGGAAACATTGTCTGCCTTCGTGGGCATGACACGGCAGAGTTAATGTCTCCTGTTTGCACTTCCACTTGGAGATCCAGCTTCGCCTATATGCATTTTGCGACTAACCTAATCATCGGTCTCTTATTCACGTCATTTTTGTCCTCTATACAATATTAAAATAAACTCACAAGCAACGAGAATATCTGAAAGGCCTCTGGACATGGATATAAATGCCTGCTTTAGCCAAGCAGCAAGAATGTACCTGAATAGCCGTCGTGGCGCATATGAATCAGGATCCAGAGATCTTGGACGATTCCATTACCTTATCTAATTGTCGTGCCCGAGTTGGCAGCTCTTTCTAAAGTGGAATCTCGTGACGTCTCAGCAGTAGCCGACAAATTAGCGTTCGGCAAATTTACCTGACGACTACCAGCTGCAAGAGGTGCACGCTCTTCATGTTTTGCTCACATCACTGCCAATGCCGACATCAATTACACCGACGCCAGATTCCTTCTTATTTCTTCTTTTGGCTACAGGGGATTCTGTGGGTGATGGGTTAATAACTTAAAAACATTTTTATTCTCCATATTTTCCTCGCCGCAGTGGCTCAGTAGTTATAGCAATGGACTGCTGAACTCAGGGACTCGGGGTCAATCCCGGCAGTGGTGGCCGCTTTTCTATGAAGGCGAAATTCACGACGACCGTGTACTGTGCGATGTCAGTGGGCGTTTTATCGTAGAGCCCCATATACTAGCTGAAATCTCCTGAGCTCTTCAGTATGGCGTCCCTCCTAGAGTCGTTCTGGGACGTTAAACCCTATAACCCAAACTGAACTTGTTCTGCTCGGTTTGTACTGTGGCTGCTTGCTTAAAAGCGGCCGCGGGTTTCAGTCAAATCCGTCGTTTCTCTGGCGCATTTTACCGGCCGTAATCCTTATCATTGATGGAAAAGAAAAAAATGGTCGGGGACTTAAGCTCGGCATTTAAGAATATAGGCGACAGCGTTAACGACTACCGGTTACTGTCTTCCCTTCTGGATGTTTATGTTCGTTAACGTAGTAGCAAATTGAGAATCTGGTATAAATAAGATTTCATTCTTCCTCTATTATTGCACACATACGGAATCCAGCTTGAAGATTATATGAAGACTATCCGACGTAGATATAAACGCCGCCTTAAACAAGCTGCTCGAACTTGCGTGCATGACCTTGGGCCCGCGTGTCTAAATTCCAAGTGTCCAGGAAAGCTGCAATTCGATATCACCTCCCACCTTAAAGCCACAACCCTAAAATTGATAGCGCCTGCCAAATTGGCCATGTTTGGTTTCGTGGCGTCGCACAACCCGACAACCCGTCAGTGCTCGGCCATGTTACCTGCCAACTACCACCTGGCAGAGAAGAAAAATCACGGGCCGGTGCCAACGCCGACAGCGACTACGTCGGCTCAAAATCTTCAGGAGGACGGATTCTTTGACTTCATGGCAATAACGAAAAGTATGATGACTGCCGTAGAAATCCGAATATCGCTGGAATGCAGGATCGTTTCAATTTCTTCTTCTGCTGCACCATCCCCATGTACATGTTCAAGTACTTTCCGGCGCACTGTGGTCTGGATTCATGTTGTAGTACCGGTGTGTTCTTGCGCAGGAACGACAATGCGCATGTCAGCAAGAAGTTTATATATATTGTCACCTCCTTCTTATTTTTCAGCTCGCGCTTGTGTTCCCATAGTCGTCATCTTTTTCGTCGTCTTCTATGCGGCATTTGCCCCCCTCCTTAGGAAGCATCGTCCCGATGAGAAGAAAAGGAAGTAGGAGGTTAAGGTAAGACTGAGTGTTATGGCTTCATACGCATGACGTGGACGACGTGGACGACGTCAGCTTGGTGCTGGCGTCGCTTTGATGTCGACACCCCGTCTGGCATCACCTCATAAGTGACGTCGGTTAAACGTCGCTGAACAACATAGGGTCCAAAGTATCGCCGCAATAGTTTTTCGGAGAGTCGACGGCGGCGAATAGGCGTCCAGACCCACACTTTGTCGTCAGGTTCGTACATTACATGTCGGTGTCTCTGATTGTAGCGTCGTGCATCATGCTCCTGCTGATTTTTGATCCGAACACGCGCTAGTTGGCGAGCTTCCTCTGCGCGCTGAGCGAATTCCTCGGCGTCCTGATCGAGATCAACGGTGTCGGCATTCGGGAGCACATTGCATCCAGCATAGTTGTTACTGGTCGCCCGTGAAGGAGGCTGAATGGTGTCATGCGAGTGGTGTCTTGGCGGGCCGTATTGTAGGCGAACGTGACGTAGGGAAGTATTTCGTCCCAATTCTTGTGGTTCACGTCGACGTACATGCAAAGCATGTCTGCGAGGGTCTTATTGATGCGTGAACCCGTTGGTTTGAGGGTGATAGGCAGTAGTTTTAAGGTGACTGGTACCACTGAGGCGAAGAACGATTTCCAAAAGTTCGGCCGTAAATGTAGTTCCTGGGTCAGTTATAATAAGTGCCGGAGCGCCATGCCTCAGGACAATGTTCTCAACGAAGAACCTAGCTGCTTCGGCGGTGGTACCCCTTGGCAGAGCCTTGGTCTCCGCGTAGCGGGTCAGATAATCAGTGGCGACAATTATTCATTTATTTCCGGCTGTAACGTCGGAAATGGTCCCAGGAGGTCCATGCCAATTTGCTTAAAAGGTGTCGCTGGCACTTGAAGAGGGTGGAGTAGGCCAGCTGGTTTTACAGGGGGTGATTTACGGCGCTGGCAGTCTATGCACGTACGTACATAGCGTTTCACTGTCGCCGGCAGTTTTGGCCAGTAGTATCCGTGCTGTACTCTGGCCAACGTGCGGGTGTAGCCTAGGTGACCGGCGGTTGGCTCGTCGTGGCACGCTTGCAAAACTGCAGTGCGGAGAACCGATGGGACGACGAATAGATGACTGTTTCCCCCAGGACGGAAGTTGTTCTTGTAAAGTACCTTGTTGCTAATAGAGAATGAAGGGATTACTCGGGCGAAAATCTTCGGAACAACCGTATTTCGCTTCTCCAAGAAATCACTAAGAGGGAGCAATTCCTGATCCTCTCGCTGCTGTTGGGAAAGCGTTGCGTCATCTATGACACCTAAAAACGCAGTGTCTTCATCGGTCATAGTGGAAGGTTCGACCGGCGCTCGCGAAAGGCAATCTGCATCTGTGTGCTTCTTTCCAGATTTGTAAATAACTGCCATGTCGAATTCTTGTAATCGAAGGCTCCAACGCGCGAGTCTCCCTGAAGGGTCCTTTAAGTTCGTCAGCCAACAGAGAGAGTGATGGTCGCTGACGACTTGAAAGGGGCGAGCGTACAAATAAGGGCGGAATTTCATAACCGCCCATACCACTGCAAGGCATTCTTTTTCGGTTGCCGAGTAGTTCGCTTCTGCTTTAGATAGGGTCCTGCTGGCGTAAGCAATTACCTTTTCCACACCATCCTGGCGCTGCACCAACACAGCACCTAAGCCTACGTTGCTGGCATCCGTATGAAGCAGTGTAGGGGCGTCGTCATCAAAGTGCGCCAGGACAGGTGGTGTCTGTAGACGCCTCCTCAGCTCATTGAAAGCTTGTTGCTGTTCTTCACCACAGCGAAAGACAGCGTTGTCACGCGTCAGTGAAGTTAATGGCCAGGCTATTCGTGAGAAGCCAGCAATAAACCGATGGTAATAGGCGCAAAGACCCAAGAAGCGCCGCAATGTCTTTTTGTCCTTAGGTGTTGGGAACTTGGCGACTGCGGAGAGCTTTTCAGGATCAGGCCGGATACCTTCTTGGCTGACGACGTGGCCTAAGAACTGCAGCTCCTCGTAACCGAAGTGGCACTTCTCGGGTTTTAGTGTGAGGCCCGCAGATCGTATGGCCTGAAACACAGCTAGCAAACGGAGTAGATGCTCTTCAAATGTAGCCGAAAACATGATCATGTCGTCAAGATACACCAAGCATGTTTGCCACTTAAGTCCCGAAAGCACAGTGTCTATCAGCCGCTGAAATGTTGCTGGCGCCGAGCATAAACCGAACGGAAGGACTTTAAACTCATACAATCCGTCGGGAGTGATGAATGCTGTCTTCTCCCGATCCCTCTCATCCACTTCGATTTGCCAATAACCACTTTTCAAGTCCATCGACGAGAAGTAACGTGCATTTCGTAGGCGATCCAAGGAGTCGTCGATGCGAGGGAGAGGGTACACGTCTTTTTCGGTCACTTGGTTGAGCTTGCGATAGTCTATGCAAAATCGTAAGCTGCCGTCTTTCTTTTTAACTAGTACCACGGGGGAAGCCCAGGGACTGGATAACGTCGTCTCTAAGCATTTCGGCCACCTGGCGCTGAATGGCTTCACGTTCTTTCGGAGCCACACGGTAAGGATTTTGTCGAATCGGGCGAATCGAGTCATCCGTGATAATCCGATGTTTTGTCAAAGGCGTTTGGCCGATCCTTGATTCTGAAGCAAAACAGTCTCGAACTTGATCTATGAGATCCAAAAGGCGGTCCCGCTCTGAAGAAGACAAATTTGGGCTCACATCAACGATGGTTACGGGTGTCTTGCACACTGATCTTCTCTGTTGCAGTAAGCAGCAGTGCTGCGCCTTTGGGAGGCTGTCGAAAAAGACCACAGTTGTGTCTTTCGGAATTTTCTGACGCTCGTCGCTGAAGTTTGTCAGCAGCAGTTCGGTATGCCCATTGGTCAAGTTGACCAGCCCTCGAGCTATAGAAACACCTCGGCTGAGTACCAGGGTAACTGCCCGTTCGGCGACGCCATCGCCTGTATGCGCCACGTCGCATTTCACTTCAACAAGAGAGCATGATCGCGGAGGTAATTTCACCGTCTCATTGGCGACGCGTAAGGGCAATAGTGGTACCTGCGCATAACCAAGGTCTTCATGGTTCTTGGTGAAGGCAACGATGCTGTCATGGATGCTGATTACAGCCCCATGAAGACGCAGAAAGTCCATGCCCAAGATGAGGTCTTGGCAGCAGTCAGGGAGAATAACGAAGCTGCCAACAAACACCGCGTTTCCTATTCCTATCCGGGCAGTGCATTTCCCTGTCGGTGCCAGTAGCTGACCCCCAGCACTTCTTATTACTAGCCCAGTCCATTCAGTTTTTACTTTGCGCAGCGTGTCGGCCAGCTTCTGGCTAATAATTGAAAAATCTGCCCGGGTATCCACCAGAGCATGTACCTCCAGCCCATCAATGGAAACGGCGAGGTCAGCGCTAACAAAGTTATCTGGGTTGATCGTCCCTTTCGGCATTTGCGGCGGAAGCGCGGCAAGGTCGGCGCTGTCAGCTTCGTCGTCATGGCTGATCATCTGGTACGGCATTTTCGGCGGTAGTGCGGAAATGTCAATGTTAGCGGCGGCGTCAGAAGCACGGGTTGCTGGCAATTGCGGCGGTGGTGAGGGTTTCGACACTTTTCGACTGGTTGCAACCTCCCCTCGTGAGGTTGCAGCTCTTAGTTTCACCGGTGAGGGCTAGGGGACCGCCGTCCGCTAACGTCAGTAGTGTTGCGACGCGTCGGCGAATAACGCTGTGGCAATGGGGAGGAACGGCGGCGGAAGCACGGGGATTCGGTTTCCCTGCTGACCGGAGGGTCGTCGTAAATTTGGGCAGAATCAGTGTCGAAGCGGCGGCGAGCAGAAGCAAACGGAAAGGACTGCCCCTCTTCGCGGTGGCGGCAGTACCGATACACATGGCCAGGTTGTCCGCAGTAGAAACAAAGTGGTCGGCTGTCATAACTGCGCCACCTGTCACTTCGGCGCAGTTGAGAGCGCCTAGGAGGCGCCCACTGAGGCCCCTGGAGGAACTGAATCGCCTGACGGTTCGGTGAGCTCGGTGGGGCGTGGTCTGGAGGTGGGCGACGAAGGACCGCAGCATAGCTCTCGGGCTGCGGCTCGAGGTAAGGTGCAGGAATGTTGGCCGTGCAGCTGATCGGGTTTGGAGCGTGGTATGGTTCGGAAAGGGCTGCCGCGTTGTCGACTGGATGAGACTCGTTGCATGTTGTAGACGGTGATAGGGCGTACCGAATTTCATTCCTCACTGTTTCCATGAGGGCCCCTGACAACTGAGCCTTCGTAGTCATACTTCGCTGCAGCTCCTCGAGGACAATGCCTCTAATGATGTCTCGAAGAGTGGTCGTATCTGTTGCAGTCATCGCCGCCGCAGTCGTCGGGGCACAGTTGACCGGTCGGTTGTACTGGCGGCACCGGTCTTGGAGGGCTCGTTCGATAGCCGTAGCGTCCTTAACGAACTCACTCATGGTTTCAGGGGGGTTGCGTACCAAGCCGGCAAACACCTGTTCTTTGACGCCATGCATGAGATGCCGTAGCTTCTTTGGCTCACTCATATCAGGGTCGGCACGGCGAAAAGGCGAGTCGTGTCTTCCGCAAACATAGCCACGCTCTTATTCGGCTTCTAGACGCGCACTTCAAGCAGGCGCAGCGCATTGTCTCGTCGATCCATTCTCGCAAAAGTATCTACCAGCTGGCGGCGGAAGTAATTCCATGTGGATAAGCTGGTCTCGTGGTTTTCAAACCACGTTCTAGCATTATACTGAAGGGCAAAATAAACATAGGACAGCTTCTGGTCTGCGCTCCATTGATTGATTTTGGCCACTCGCTCAAACTGGTCAAGCCGGTCCTCAACATCTTCAAACTTGTCCCCGCGAAAGCACTCTGGTACCTTGGTGTTCTGAAGAGTCACCGGCGTAAGGTTGGAATGTGCCATGGCTTGGGGGACCTGACGAACTTGGGCGTTTGAAGAGTCGTTCGCCAGATGGCTGTACTCCGGAGCTAGGCCTAGAAGGCGGCGGCTAGCGCGATGGACAGGAGTGTCGATGTCTGGGATCCGCTGTGGACTGCCGGAAGGAGTCTTATGCATACCCAGCACCTCCACCAGTGTCACGTCTCGACAGAACGCCAAGGAGGGCCGAAATATAAGACGGTTTGATTAGTGGACTAGAACGCGTCTTGCGCTCAAGCTTCCTCCTTCTTCTTTTTCAGCTCGCGCTTGTGTTCCCATAGTCGTCATCTTTTGCGTCGTCTTCTATGCGGCAATATCGTGGTTACCATGGCACTATTGAAGGCATCACTTCTCTATAAGCATCCGCATGCTTTCTTGGAAATCAGTATTCGCCAAGTTTAAAGCTCTCACAGCAGTCTTACTTCTAATTTTAACGGCTGTAGCAGCAATTTTATTTATATCTCCTTCGCAACGAGTATTGACTTATTTACATTTCATGATTATGCTACCACCATATGAAAACGAAGAATAGAGCATCGCTCCGCCCTTGCCTATTGAAAAGAATGGCGGTGAAGGGGGCTGCAGGGTGGGATCGGAGAATGCACTTTCCCAGCGCGTAATTTGCCTATATATTTCTTGTTCTTGTACGATTTATTTATATTAGATGCCTGCTTGGTGTTCGTTGCTATTTTTATTACGGAATCTGAAGTGGGGATCATAGCCATAGGTTTTTTCACCGACAGAAGTTCGTCGAAGCGAAGCAAAGCTACATTTTTGGGTGGAACGAAATCAATCAATTTTGAGCGAAAGAGTCCAGTTTCAAGTGCGAAGTCTTCTCTTATGGCACAATTCAATTCTTTTAATTTCGGACAAGTACACTTTATTTTTTCTTGAGATGTTTTATTTTAGCTATTATCGGCTGTTTTCTACCTTTCGAGAACTGGTCGATGCGGTGAGCTCGTTTGATCGCATTTGGTTCTGACAGTAAGTCTTGGTCGCAGCGGTCAATGCTAAAGAAAAGCAGGTTGTTTCTGCGCATTCTGTTGTATGCGTCAAGGCCAGCAGACTTCACTTCCGCGATCCTCGTTAATTTGGCCGGTATCTATCTGTTTTGAGGATTGTGATGTTTTTTTCTGCGCCGGATTAGAGTGAAATTATTTGATTTGACAGTTCGTTTGTTTTTCATAGCAGATTTGGGTTCACTTTATTTGGTCGAATTATGTATACATTGTTGCATGGTGTTGTTCTAGGTGTTTTAGAGCGTCAAGATCAGAAGAAAACTCATCTCTTTCGGATCACGGTTTCATTTCGATGTCTCGTGAAAGCAACAGCATAAACTCAGAGAGAAAATCAAAGGCTAGCACATCACATAGCATACAAAATATAGCGCGCCATTTTAAGTCGCAGGGGTACGACACTGCGAAGAGAAAACAATTGCTGATTTGCGTTTCCTTAGCACAGCGTAGGTAACTAACCCTGAAAGCCAACACCGGAGCAAGCTTCGTGTGATAAACCGGGTGTCGTGCCCCAGTAGGATGGCGTTGTGGCGCAGGGTAAATGTTGCTCGTTCAGGCCGCGTGACTGGTGTAGTAGTTGAGGGCAGTGTTTCCCAGTCGAAAGGTGTCGGTGAGCGTTAACCTAGGGCCGTCAGGTCCGGTCAGGGCTACGAAGAGTCATTCGGGTGTCCATGAAGTTGAGATTGGGCAGGAAAGTCTGGGAGACGAACAGCGGTCCAGGCAAGGGCATTTGAAAGCAAAAAGCCAGCAGTACAGCACTTGTAAATCCTGTTCCGGAGTAAAATTATGTGGTGATAAGTATCGTACCCCGATGAGAAGAGAGGATAACCTATGGTCGCCAAAGATATGAAATTTGATTATACGGAATGAAAGTATATCACGGGCCGAATAAGGGGGGGGGGGGGGGGGGGGGCTGAGCTTAAGAAGTTTGGTGGAATAAAGCGGATGCACCTGCCCCAGGACGTCGTGAATTGGAGGAATGCGGGAGACGCCTCGCCCCTGCAATAAAGCTAAAATTAAAACTGAATTTAAAGTGGCTTTGTCCCGCTGATCATGGCGAGTCACACTCGTGAAGTTAGTATATTTCGGAGACCAACATGACTAAAACTTTAATATTCCTCAGCTTTCGCGCATACGCTCTAACTATTGTAACGATCTTAAAATGAACCGAGAGCTTTTAAACACTACCAAATATTGATACGTGGCTCTCACTGACAAAGCAACCAGTTTTAGTTTATTTCCTATAGCGCATCAATACGTTTACAGAACATCTTTCTGTTAGTCTCGAATGCGCGTCGGTTCGGAAAATAAAACTCGATCGAAAATATTCCTGTTGTCTCATTTATCCTCGCGTGCTTTAGTTGTTGAGCATAAACATTGCTTAAGCAAAAATGTGGGAGACGGTTTCAAGAACGCTAGTTTTCTTCAAATGATTCCCTTGGCAAATGGAAGAGATCAGAGAGATCGTTTAATGTTGAGACATAGCAATATAAGGTCCTTAATTGGAACTAACTCAGTAATACATATGACCCGGTTCAAGGAAAAAAAAGTGGAATGGCAGAGTACTAATTAATAGAGTCATCCGCATGGAGCTTCCATTATCGCTTCAAGCTACCTGTTTATTCACTGAAAAATTACTGAAGTTGTTTTTGTGATCGACTAATAGCAACGCTCTTGCTCAAGAGTGTTTGCTCACTGTGCTGGATTTATGTGCTGTCGTGACGCTGGGGCTATGGCGACCCGGCCTTCACTTGGTAGCGTGCAGAGACTCCGGGTTGAAGAAGGACTGAATCTTCGAAGTTGGTAAAATATGTACAAGCAGGTTTACTGGCACTTTGAGAAAACGTATTTACAAGAATATTTACATGAAGAAGAAGGGTACATCAGCAAAATGACAAGCGTTAAGAGTTCATAGCGAGAAGCGACTGGATGAGCCGTTTACCCAGGGCCCAGAGCGACATTTCGTGCTCTGCAGCGTCCTTAAAAACCCCCTATGTCCAGCCCCTCTCTGAAGATGCTGACCAACCAAATCCAGGGCACGCCCCTCAGGTATCGGCATCCAATCGAACACATCACTGCACTGATGGTCTGAAGCACTGACTGGTCCGGCATTCATTCGTTGGGCGTGATCACTTGTTGGCGGGAAAAGCTTGGGAACGGCGAGGAGAGGAGGTACATTTCCATTCTTCAGCAAAGAAACCACAGGCTGGTTCTGGGGGTTTTACTTCTCAGAAACCCGAGTGCACGTGGCGCCGCATAGGGCTCCCAACATGGTCCCTTTTCGACAATTGCAAATCTTTCCTGCATTCCCGGGAAATCACTTAATGGCCGTATGAGTCATGCTCTTCTCTTGTCCTGCACGTCAGCGGACATGTCACTCTGTCGTCTCCTTTGGATAGGAGGCATTCATCACTGGAGGATAGCACTTCTCGACTGGAAGGGTGAACAAAAGAAAGCACTTCCTGCTATTTCCCGCAGGGGGACGTTTCTTTGTGTTTTTCCAGACGTTCTCTTGACAGGGCCAATTTGGCATTTGCAGGTTGTCCACAAAGCAAAACATGCTTACAAAACAGGATTCCTGGAAACAGGCTCACTTAGAGCCAATGGACCATCACCACATATTCACAAAACTTTTCCATGCCCACAGGCGAACAATAGAGCGCGCAAATGCGGATGCTTGGTCGTAACAGCCTCCTCCCCCGCCAGAAGAGACTCGGAGGGCAGCAGCCGCAGCTGCTGCATGAAGAGACGACTTAATGGCCTGCACGTGAACGCTTGAAGCTCGCTGTTGCTTGTCGCGTTGTCTTGATTGTTGTAGGCCAAATTGCTTGAGCTATCTGAAACTCAACCACATGTCGAAGCAAGCACTCGGCTCCCGTCTGAAGAGACCAGGTCAAAAGAAAACTGCCATTGTTGTTCGAGAAAAGCCCACTCTCAAGACGTTCAGGACCCACGTATGCCTCGAAAACCAAACGTGCTGCTTTACATAGTCATCTATATTCAAGCGCACGAAAAAAAAAAAAAACCTGATTATCAATTTGGATACATGGTGAGGAACATCTCGGACCGCTTAGAAAGAGCGGCTAAGCGCGTCCGCATTCCCATTTAACTTCCCCTTTTTGTATCTTATTTCAAAATTGTACTGCTGTAAAATCAAGCTCCACCTAAGAAGGCGACTGTTCTTCGATGTCGCAGTTTGCAGCCAAGCCAGGGGACAATGGTCCGTCTCTACGGTGAATTTGGCCCCTCCAAGATAGCACTGCAATTTTTGAATGGCCCATACAATGCAAGCGCATTCCTTCTCTGACGCGCAATAAGCCCTCTCTCTAGAACTCAGTTTTCTGCTCAAGTAGAGCACGGGGTGCTCATTACCGTCGTCATCTCTCTGGCAGAGAACAGCACCTAACCCTCGATCACTGGCATCACACTGGACCGTGAATTCTCGGCCATAGTCTGGAGCTCGCAATACCGGACGGCTAATCAGCACAGCCTTCAGGTTTACGAAGGAGGCTTCCTTTTGTTCGTCCCAGACTACATTTGTCGGTTCTGTCTTGCGGAGAGCGTCGGTCAGAGGGCTAGCCAAAGCTGAATAGTTAGGGATGTAGTGATTGTAGTACCCAGTCAGACCCAGGAATGCTCGAATTTCCGTCTTCGTGCTCGGCCGCGGGTAGTCTGCTACCGCAGAAATCTTAATCTCGCTGGGTTTCCTGAAACCTTGACCTACATTGTGACCCAAGTAGTCCACGGTCGCCCTTGCCAGGCAACATTTCTCGGCCTTTACGGTTAGTCCAGCTTGACGCAAAAGGCTCAGTACAGCTCTTAGATGTACCATATGGTCCGCCCATGAGTCGGAAAAAACCGCAATGTCATCTAAATAAGGCACCGCGAATGTTTCACACCCATTTAACACCCTGTCCATGAGTCGGGAAAAACAAAATGGAGCATTTTTGAGCCCGAAACTCATCATTGTTGGCTGGTAGCTGCCCGTCGGAGTGACGAAAGCCGCGTATCTGCTGGCGCGTTCAGTGAGCGGTACTTGCCAGTATCCTCGAGTAAGGTCCAGCGTAGTCACATATGCCGCTCTACTGACCTGTTCTACTCTCTCCTCAATATTCGGAATAGGATACACTTGATCCCTGGTGAGAGGATTTAGCTTTCGGTAGTCTACCACAGGCCTGGGGTCTTTACCTGGAGCTTCTACTAAGATCATAGGCGAAGCATAATCGCTTTCCGAGGGTTTTATTACTCCCAATTCCAGCATGCGAGTTACTTCCCTATCCAGAATTTCTCTTTGCCTTGGAGAAAATCGGTAGCACCTTGATCGCACTGGCACGTCTGAAGTCAGCTCAATATCGTGCTCAGTCAAATCAGTTCTGCCTGGCCTGTCCACGAAGCAGGCCTCAAACTCTGTTATTATCTCGCCCAGATCGGACAGCTGGGATTTCTTTAGTTCTCCTCTCTGCTCCGTCTTTTTGAGAAGCTCCTGAGCGTTGCTTCCTTTTCCGCTGAGGCAAATCAAGTTGTCCCCCATCTCCTCGGGAAGGTTTAACGTTAGATTTACCACGGCTTCCCTCTGCACATAAGGCTTCATAAGATTGCAATGATAAATGCGCACTTCTTTACGCCTACCGGGAATTTTCACTGCGTAGTTAGTGTTAGAAAGCTTTGCAACGACTTCAGCCGGTCCTTCCCACTGTACTTCGAGCTTATTCTTGGGATCATTGGCTTGCTCCATAGCTAAGTCCTCTCGGGTTCCACTTAAAAGTCTCGTGAGATTACTAGACACTGGCGGCAAGAGGTTACTTTCAAGAACGTCCTCATTCCGTGTCTTATCAAGCTCACTTTCATGTTGACTTATCTGAGATGCCTCGCTCTCAAAGTTTTCTGACCTGCTATCTTCCGCATTTACCATTGTTTTAACTGCCGTTTCCTCCGCTGTGGATTTTTCTGGAATGAGCAGTGTAGCTAGTTCTCGCGCCTTTGAACGTGTTAAGGCTTGCACAACTCTGTCTCCGAAAAGGATGCCCCTCTTTCGCAGCAGCATGTCCGATTTGTTGGAGAACAAATACGGATAGCACTTAGGAAGCTTTCCTGAAACGGCAGCCTCGGTTGTTAATTCGCCGAAAGGGCCCTCGATGACCACGTTCGCGATCGGCAAGCACACCCTCTGTTCCTCAACTACCTGTCGGATCCATGCACACTGTCCTGTATAGTCGGAAGGCGATACATACGCCGGATGGACAACATCCATCGTTGCGGCCGAATCGCGCAGTACCTTGCAAGGCTTCCCGTTGACTACTAGGTCATGCAGGTAGGGTTCTAAAAGCTGCATATTTTCATCGCAGTCCCTGACATACGAGAAAGCAATCTTTTCTTTCCGGCAGTTGACGGCAATGTGACCCTGCTCATTACACCTAAAGCATGTGAGCGGCTTCCTAGCCTCAAGCTTATTCTTTGTGTTCTGCACGTTGGTCACTTCCCCACTTTTCTCACTGCCGTCCTTTCTAGGGAATTTGCCTGAAGAAACCTTCATTTCTTCGTTTCCAACTCTAGCAAAGTGCCTTTCCTGACGGTTTTTCATACTGAACTTGGGATTGCGGGGCCTATCCACTGCTGGGTTGCTGAATTGTCGGCGCGAAGCATACTCCTCAATAAGTTCGGCAGCTTCAGTTGCCGACTTAATTTCGCCTCGGTCCTGTAACCAATTTCTTTCTTTTTCTGGGAGGCAGTTATAAAACTGCTCCAAAAGAATTTGCTCGACTACAGCGTCCCTATCACTGTAGGAATCTGTGCTCTTTAGCCACTCGCCCAAATTAACTCTTAAATTGTACAGGAATTCAGGGTAACTCTCGTCCCTGGACTTAGTAGCTTTCCGAAAACGTTGTCTGAACGCCTCGGCGCTAAGCCTATACTTTCTCAGAAGGCAAGCTTTGACCTTCTCGTAGTTGTCCGCGTCCTCCTTGCTTAGCCGCGCGACAACCTCCGCTGCCTCGCAGGGCAGAACCGTCAATAATCTCTGAGACCAAGTGTCTCGCTGGAAGGACAGTTTTTCGCAGGTTCGCTCAAAGTTAGCCAGATACAGACCGATATCCCCTGATATCACATATGGCTGCATGTACTTTGACATCTTGAAATCTGCCTCCTTGTTGAGAAGAGGTACCGCTAGCTGGGGACAATTGCCCGACCTCTTGCTCAACTCTAGTTCTAATTTCCGGAGCTCAATTTCTTGGTCCAGCTTTTTTGCTTCTCTTTCACGCTTCTTTTCCTCTTTTTCCCACTCACGTTCGCGCTCCCTTTCCTCTTTTTCCCTCTCAAGTTCACGCTCACGCCTCTTTTCCTCTTTTTCCCGCTCTTTCTGCTCTTTTTCCCGCTCCTTCTGCTGTCTGAGCTGTTCCTTTTTTTGACCGATGAGGTTCCATGCTTCACTGAGCTCCTCATCATCGGCTCCCAAATCTGTGATTGCCTTTATAATCAAAGGTTTTCGTGCCAAACCACTTGTATCAATTCCCAATTCCTCACACAATTGCAACAGTTCCGGTTTCTGCAGCTTTTGTAGGTCCATGATCGCTCCGAGTGTCGGCTACTTCCAAAACAACAGTGCAAACTACCAAACCTAAAGGCGTTTCCACACTCTCTTTACCAGTTCTAAAATCTAACCCTGTTCTAGAACCTGGTCCACATCAGAAGAAAAGCCAAGCACTCACCCACACATGCGATCGATGTTCCGAGCTGCCCTCTTGTTGGCCGATTGTTGCTCCTGCTTGTTGCTTGAGATGCCACCTCCGATCACAAGGTGTTGTGGCTTGTAGCTTCAGATCCACCTCCAATCACCAGATGTTGTGGCTTGTAGATTCAGATCCCACCGCTGCCACCAGTTGTCGTGACGCTGGGGCTATGGCGACCCGGCCTTCACTTGGTAGCGTGCAGAGACTCCGGGTTGAAGAAGGACTGAATCTTCGAAGTTGGTAAAATATGTACAAGCAGGTTTACTGGCACTTTGAGAAAACGTATTTACAAGAATATTTACATGAAGAAGAAGGGTACATCAGCAAAATGACAAGCGTTAAGAGTTCATAGCGAGAAGCGACTGGATGAGCCGTTTACCCAGGGCCCAGAGCGACATTTCGTGCTCTGCAGCGTCCTTAAAAACCCCCTATGTCCAGCCCCTCTCTGAAGATGCTGACCAACCAAATCCAGGGCACGCCCCTCAGGTATCGGCATCCAATCGAACACATCACTGCACTGATGGTCTGAAGCACTGACTGGTCCGGCATTCATTCGTTGGGCGTGATCACTTGTTGGCGGGAAAAGCTTGGGAACGGCGAGGAGAGGAGGTACATTTCCATTCTTCAGCAAAGAAACCACAGGCTGGTTCTGGGGGTTTTACTTCTCAGAAACCCGAGTGCACGTGGCGCCGCATAGGGCTCCCAACATGGTCCCTTTTCGACAATTGCAAATCTTTCCTGCATTCCCGGGAAATCACTTAATGGCCGTATGAGTCATGCTCTTCTCTTGTCCTGCACGTCAGCGGACATGTCACTCTGTCGTCTCCTTTGGATAGGAGGCATTCATCACTGGAGGATAGCACTTCTCGACTGGAAGGGTGAACAAAAGAAAGCACTTCCTGCTATTTCCCGCAGGGGGACGTTTCTTTGTGTTTTTCCAGACGTTCTCTTGACAGGGCCAATTTGGCATTTGCAGGTTGTCCACAAAGCAAAACATGCTTACAAAACAGGATTCCTGGAAACAGGCTCACTTAGAGCCAATGGACCATCACCACATATTCACAAAACTTTTCCATGCCCACAGGCGAACAATAGAGCGCGCAAATGCGGATGCTTGGTCGTAACAGTGCCCTCTGAATAAAACGCATGAAGCTGTTCTCATCAGTCGGACTTGAAGCGTCCTTTTGATTATATGTCTCGTTTCAGCTTGAGACTAATCAGCATGCTGAAAAACAAAAATGGAGATTCCTTTTTCATTTTTTTCGTCTGGCTTTCGGACTTGTATTGTTCCTTTATAGGAGCCTGCCGGCTGATGACCTGTGTACCTTTCATACCGCAGAACTGAGGGCTCTCAGTGGCTGGAACCTTATTGCGACATTTTCCACGGATTACCATTATGTTGTAACAAAAATGGCGCGCGCCTTATATCAAGCGCCATTGCACCTTCAGTGTTCCCGGGTTACTTAGTGCTACTGTGAACTGAAATGGCGAAGTGCTCGTCCAATGGCACTTGTTTGCGTTCATTTCGTTTCATAAGAATCTTGGTTCTGCAGTGCGTGCATTGTGTTTTATTCGAGCTAAGTCCTCTAGAAACGAACAACCTCTGATCTAGCGCAAGATGCATGCTGCATACGATAGAGTAAAACATTAATGTATAATGATACTTTTGATTTGAGGCAAGCAGGACTGAATACCTACCACGTCCGTCAAAGTAAGCGTGACCGCCTATCAGGTTACCCGATTAGCTTCCTTTTCTAAACATGTGTCGCTGCTCCCTCTTTCTAAGGCATCGCCGTAAGGCTTGCTCTCTTAGTCAAAGTGGAAAGGCGGTAGAATGGACACTCGGAAGTTAGACACGAGTATCGCAGAATAGAGATGACGCCAGCCTCGTGCTGATTCGGGTATTTTGTCAGGGTTTGACTTTCACCAGAACCACGTGCACACTGGAATTTATTAATGCGAAATCAATACTTTGCTATGTTCACAGATTTCTGTCCGCAGACCATGTCCGCAGGCCGTGTCCACAGGCCCGTGTCCGCAGACAGTGTCCGTAACCGTGCCCGCAGAAAGTGTCCGCAAAATCGTGTCAGCAGCAGTTGTAATTGAGAAGTGGTAGAGGTTATTGAGAGGTGTCAGTCGATAGAGGCTGACGTAATGCTGTGTCTGAAAAATTAATTAGGCCAGTAAGTTGATTAGGTAATTAATTAGAATAACTAATTCACAGTAAAGAAAAGACGCAGCATCTGCCACAATTGTTCTGTGGACACCTGAACCCCACTGTAAGGGAAGGGAGGAAGGTAGGAGTGAAAGCGCAAAAGAGAAGAAAAGGGGGCCGTAGTGGATATGACGCCAAGGATGTGACATCACGCAACCGGAAGTAGAATCGAAAAGGACATAGGAAGGAATCGGCGCGCAATTTGAAAGTACCAAAGACTAAAATGGACAAACAAGAACTGAATCAAGCAATCAGAAGCAACCAACCGCAGCATCCATGCTTTCGCAATACTCCGATGCAGATTCTGCTGTGTTCTTTAAATTTATTCTGTGTGGTGAGCGGAATTAAGAGGTGGGCAAGCTTCTTACGTTATTTCACTAGTAAAGGTAGTAAATTAAGACATCAGTATTGGTGCAGTAACGTTTAAGAGCGTCAACGGGGATGAAATGGGGTTGAAAAATACTTATCATTATTTTGCTTGGTAGGTAACAATATGCCGTCAGAGGTTGGAGCGGCCAACGCCTACGTGCTTTGAAAGATACGTATGTTCATATGTACAAAGGAACATTGGCTACGCTGAGCACTGCGTCGATATGTAGGTTAGGTTCACTACCAAGAAAGGTTTATCCAGAAACATAGCGTCCTGAGCTACATCCTGAATGATGAGGACAAGCAAAAAACAAGTTAACCGCTTATTCTATAGCAGGTAGTACTATAGGCCGATGTTTCATATGCACGAATGCATTTCCATGTTTTATGTTATACATAGATACATAAGAAAGCAAATCGAATACAGCTCTGCCGATACTCCAAGTTATCTGAGAATAAGTTCAACTTCGTCCTACGTACGTCTATGCCCACGGTTCGCCAGATAATGCAGAGCTTGCGACATGAGTTAAGCGGGTCTACTCAGCATTTTGGCTTGAAAGCCAAAATGCTGGTCAATTGTGTGCATCTATAATTATCCACCAAGTGGATCAATAAATGAAAGCTGATTGGCATTAGTGGTCGTGAGGTCAGGAGGGGCACTTCTATTTCTCCAGTTCGCAACTGTCTGGCTGGCGTCTCACGCTTACATATCTGAGTATGTAGGCTTAAGTACATATTCAGGCTTCTTTTGTGGTCTTCGGTTTGAATGCGCCCACGGCACACTTCATTGACAGCAGACTTAGACGCCGTCGTCATTCAACTACTCCATTTGAATTTCTCGACAGAAGACGCGCCAAGCCGATCGCTAAACATCGGCGGGTAGACCGCTGCAGCACGGGAAAGAAGTAGCCCGCCAGCGCTTTATCGCGCCAACTACAAATCGTTGCTTCCGTTTTGTGACGCCAAGTTCACTTGTGCATATAAGTCATGTTTAGTGTCCTTTACCCAGTGGCGGTCCGAACGAGAAGGAAGTGCCCCATATATGTTCATGCAAGCGACGGCATAACCACAGGTCTCCCTTTTATGTAGAAGCAGCACAGAACCCCCTGATCCGGCTGGTAACATCTATGTATGATCTGACTGCACAACGATCGCCCGCCCGCTGAGAGGAAGCTCCGGGGCGTCATACTCGGTCTTCCCTAAAGTTCAGAAATTTTTTTATATCAATCATTTATTCAACATGAGTTAATTGCCAGTCTTTTCAGAACTTTTCAAGCATTCTCCCTCTGCTTCGATGCCCCGTTGCCAAACCCTCACCCAATCACGGAAGGTTCCCTGGAAGTCGTCAGCGGTAATCTCCTTCGGTGAGGTCGTCGCAGCTGCTTTTACTATCTCCAGCGTCCCATGCCGAGGCCATTACAGGGTTCCTTTGATCTTAAAAAAAAAAAAAAAAGAAAAAAACATCCGCTGGTGCCAGACTATGCCTGTACGGTGAATGGATCAACGTTGTTAGATTCATTTTGGCCAGCAACTTGGGGTACAATGGGGGCGTGCAGTCGGCGCGTTGTTATGATGCAAGATCTAATGATGATGAATTTCTTTTCGGATGCGTCGAATCTCGTGCAACCGTTTTTAGCACTTCAAAGCAAACCTCCTTGTTGACTATTTGTCCCCGTGGCACGAATTCACTGCGAACCTCGTTTTTTTTTTTTTTTTTTTTTTCATCAAACAAAATGAGAAAGAATTAGCATTGCTTTGATTCTTGACTTGGTCATCCTCCTTTTTTTTTTTTCAAGCGAGGGAGCTCCGTGATGTATCACTCGTTGCTCTGACGCTTTGATCCGGACTCATACTCAAACCTCCATGTCTTATCTCCTGTAATCACTTTGTCCGAAAATGTTGGGTTCGCTTCGTAGCGTTCATGCAATATCTGGGACTTCAACAAACACTCTTCTTCCATCTTACTCGTCAGGACTTTTGGCACCATTTTCGCGCAGACTTTTCCCTTTTGAAGATCCTTCGTTAAAAGGCTATGAGCGATTGTTTCGGGTATTCCACACTCCGGTAATCATGCACATACTTAATCGCTGGTCCTTGTCCAAATTTTGGAAGCACGTTTTTGCACCAAGTGGTCCGTTTTTGATGTCGACGGGCATCCGGCCGGTCGTCGTCGTTGACGGATTCTCGACCGTTCCGGAACTTCTTGTGCCACAGGAAAGCTTGGATTTCCTTCATAGCGTTATCACTGTATAAATTTCGAAGCAATCCGAGTGTCTCCGCTCCGTTTTTACCCAGTTTAACACAAAGCTCGATTCTATAACGCTGCTCCAAAAACTGGCCTCAGCAATTGCAAGCAGGCAGCTGAGAGCGCTCCTGTTTCGAAGCCTAAATCCCTTACTAATTTCTCTGCTGGAAGCCGGAGTAGCCGACTACGAATAATAATTCCGGGAAGTTTCGGGGCAGACGCAGGCCATATAACTATGCATCGGGCTAGCCGCAAGTTTTCTGCTTACATTAAGCTCGGACTTAACCATAGCTTAGGAGATGTATAAAAGAAAACCATTTTCATTATATCTCTTAATTCTGATGCACCGGTGGAGACAGCGTGCTACTACTTTTCAAAGCTCCTGTAACTACAACAGAAATTAAGAACTAATTCCTTCCACTGTCCCACCAACCTTTTAACACACGGAGTATGCTTCCAAATTTTCTTTTCTACCATTCGCAATAAAAGGAATCCCTGCATGTGCAATTGCTGATACATAATCCCGAATCGAGTGTTTCTGGCACTAAACAAGGACATTGGATACTACAGCAGGTTGCACTCAAACCTATCGACCTCACTATAATTACCCCTCCTTCTTCGCTCCCGGATAACCACAAAATAACCCCCATTTCAAAAAAACGTTTCACCCGATACTAACCCAGGCAGACGTTCCGCTCACGTTGCCAATCATGTTCACCCTACAGATTACACGATCGTTTACACAGATGCATCCCGAACTAACGTCGGAGCTGTAACGATGTAGTGACGCATACCCTCGGTCCTTGCATAGATCCTCCTCCTACAGCGACTCTCGAGACCCAGCCAATAGTCGCCAGTATTCAAGACCTCGCACAAGCGCCCCCTAACCCTTCAGGATATACCATATATACTGATTCGAACAGGCTATACGTGCCATTCATACGGGTAGCATCCTTGAAGAACTGCTCTATGATCTGCACAGAGCTCTCCCCAAACAACGTCCCAACACTGTCAAACTGAGGTGAATTCTTGGTCACTCTGGAATCCCAGGAAATCGCCTCACCTGCGAACTTCAACACTGGGCGCATGGGATTCCCTGGCCTTATCCACCCACGTGGGACACTACACTTCATTACAAAAAAGATATCAACATTCACTATGACAACATAAGTTCAATATTTCTCGCAATTAATAAATGCTACTAAAGTAGTTCTAAGTTATTTTTTTTTTACATTCAGATAGTATTTTTTTGATACGGAGAGAATTATGCGCTCTGGAGTAGCCGTACACTTCCTCTTCCCGATAAACCACGCAAATACGCATTCTTAGACGCATACTACTAAATACACTGCTTATTCCTGCCAGATCGTTTCTATACCAAATCTGACATTCCCATGCGTGCCCGAATTGTTCTGAACACTATGCAAATTTAGAACATTGCTTGTTTTCATGCCCTGTCACAATTCAATCACCCCGCTTTCCGCATTCTCCTCTCCAATCGTGGCGGGCTTGGTTAGCATCTGACCAGCCGAATGATCAGTTGGCCTTGGTGACCCTGGCCCAGGACATTTATGACGCTTAGTAATGGATTAAATAAAGTTGTTTCCTCCTCTTCCTCCTGGCGCACATTTTTGCAAACTGAACTAAGGATGCAAAGGTCCATGCTTTCTTTGGCACAAGGTTAACATCCTTCGAACTTCGCCAAGAGTTGTTTGTTTTCGACTCGAGGTCATTCGTATTTCGCTCCAATGCTATGGTGACAGCGAAAATGACCTTATACGGGACCAGTTCTCCGAAAAATCTTTCAGAATTAGCTTCTTTTTCCTGTTTACTGCAGCACTTTGCCAAACATCAGAAATGAACCACCTTAGTGAGAAAACCTCTTTTTACGTCTTTGTTCTTGCTTCTTTTCTCAAAAACACGAAGCGTTGCACGTGTAGAATAACGCGCAGGTAAGCACTTGAGTGAGATGAAGTCTGAGCATGGATGCGTGACCACTGCCGATATATGTCACCTTATTTTGTAAGACAAAACATTAAAATACATCGTGAACAAATCCCATATAACAAAAACTTGAAACATGGAGCACATTATCAGTCCGACAGAACCATTATAGTTCGTTCTCAAAAAACAGTAATCATAACAGTGGAATAACCGTTTGAGGGACGAGTTTGCTTATTTTCTTATAGGCCAGCCGGAACCAAAGCAGAGCCCCCGTCCTTATTCGTAATAACAGAGGAACTGAGAATATTTCAGATTTGTACACAGAAGCCCAATCTATATAACAATGTCATGACCCATGTGCCTTGTTGGTGCGGTAGTTTCCTTTTAAATTAGCTTTATTTTTAATTCTTCCGGGATTTTATTATTTATCCGAGTAGTTCATAATTCTAAAATGATGAAACGAAGCAGTTCTTGGCGTCAAACGTTTTCAAATGACGATTGAATGCATTGCGCGGTTTTCCGCATATCACATTTATAAGCGTTATTTTGTTCGAGCTCAGCTTTAAATTTATAAGATGGGCTCTGTAATAAAACAGTCTGATTATAGTTACAGTAATTACTCTAGTGGCGCCACTAGAGTTGGACTTCAGTGCTTACGAAAAAAAAAAATACCCGAGAGGGCGGTTACGAGCATATAACTCGAAACGGGGATTCCGTGCCTTTTACTAAGTATTTGTGCTAATTGCTTGATATTAAGAGCCAAATAGCTCTCCTTCATGAAATTTCTAATGTTTGATTATTAGCTCTGGTTTGAAGATAACTAATTTCCGCATAGAAATGTACTCTTTTTCTTGGGGCAAAATAATGACTTGCTAACGGCTGCAGCGACGTTCTGAAATTGATACTGTTTACAGCAGCCGCAGTAACCTTCACGTCCGTTAAAGTACGCTGGTTTAAACGCGCGAATAATGTTGGAGTCTCGTGGGCAAGGTAATATGAACTTGGGTTTTCTTACGAATGGGTACATCAGTATTCGCGGAGGTCTTTCCGAGTGATCACGTCAACCTAGACCGCCTGGTCAGATGATGCTTGTGCCCAATCCTTTTTCGGTGGTGGGTTTCGAACCATCCGCACCGTGCAGCGGAGGTGCACGCCCAAGCTACTACACCAACCGCCACCTCCTACACTATACTCGGGGACACCACCTTTCTGTGGCTATGCAGCTGATGCTACAGAGTCGATCAGCTTCAGTTCACTGCGGAGTAGAATATAGTTCCGCCAGAAATTCCGCAGAAAGTGCTGTGGAAGATTTTGCCGTTACGGTATTATTCCCGTTAATATTACATGAATATTAATCAGTAGTATTACTCCAATACTGCAGTAATAACCAGTACTGTTATTACAGCTTATTTTTAACATTGTTACAGTACACTAACCTCAAGCCGACGGCCGCGTCGCTTGTCGGGAATTCTGCGGAGTGTACGTGACTGTTGTCTGCTGCGTCTTGCTTGCATTGCAGCGTAACGTCGGGGAGCTATTGATCAGCAGCAAATTTATGTTAACATAGGCTTTTTGTGCTGTAAAGGGACGCCATTCTGCGTAGCTGGCTGCTAGAAAGCTCTCATTCCCACTTAAAGGCAGAACTGGAACGGAAACCGTAATTGAGTCCCTATATGCCTAGACTACTTGCTGCAGAATCATTCTGAGAAAAGCCCCGTTCCCGTAACCTTGGTTACGTAGTCCCAGAAGGCTTGTCTGAGTGTACGTACCACTTCCATTTCTCCATCATCTTCCCTTAAACTGGGGAGAACAACTTTCAGCTCCACTTTTCTAATAGCAAAGAGCGGAAAGGGGGTAGTAGCTAAAGCCGATGATGAAGGCGCAAGGCCAAGAAACGAGCCAGAAACTGCTAACATTAAAAATAGAAAGTTACCTTACTGTTTACATACAATTAAATATATTGTTTCACTTATTTCCCTACATTCAAAAAGAATTCTTTGCCGTTATTTTACGTTTCTTTTATAAAAGAGTAAACGAGTCCTCTCTCTTTCTTTATATGCATGGAACTGTGCATGGGTGACAACCCATGCAGAATAGTACTCTTTCCAATAACGGTTGTGGCTAATGACAGGGTAGTCGTTGCACAAGCGAGTTTCATCAAATCAGATTTGCTTACACTGTAGTAAATCCTATACGTATGGTTTAAATTGCTATTAGGATGAATGCGATAACCCACTTCTGCAGTCTGGGTGACTGTCTTTCTTGCAAAATAGTGTCTCAAAATAACACACCAGCTACAACTTGGGCAATTCGAACTTTCTTGCGAAAAGTGGCCATAGCCCTTTAATGCGATATATCAATAAAAACTTCGTTCTTTCAAACATTTGGCCTTGGCGTCGACGATGAGAACACAAACACATGCCCATGTCAACCATAGAAGGTAATGTCTGGTGACATGGTTATGTGCAATAAACCGAGACCGCGACGTATAAGACGCAATTAACCCATGCTGTCATCTTGGCTAACTTCTATAGGAAGGGAATTGAACCCACCGGTAGGCTCCGATCTCGAGTCAAACACGCTACATCCATGCCACGCAGGCACATCCTTATTGCTCTGTGAAAGTGCGGCTTTAAGTCTTTGCCGGGCGGCCTTCCACGAAACGTGGTAGCTTGCCGCGCCATGCTAATGAGTGTGTGCGTGGTAATGGAAACAGGACTTGAGAAATGAGTGGTTTAACAATTTGTAAAATACATGTGCGCGTACTTTAATCGAGAAGCGGAGGAGCCGACGGAACCCATCAATGCTGTCGCTCCATACGCCTAAAGGCAGTGGTTAAGTGCTCCCCGAATATATAATGGCCTTCATTTGCATGCACAAGGCTCATCGGTTCGTACTATTAGCCGCGTTTTCAAATTCCTAAATATAGATGAGTATAACCCGAAGTTCTCGGTAACGCCGCAGTTGCGCAGGAGGGCGAACACCGTCTTCATCTGCAGCTCTAGATGGTCGACGCATAATGCGCGCCAGGAGGCGGCACACAAATTAGGTAAGATATAGGAAGGCCACGCTAACCTATCTGTAGGACGCATTACTCTCGGTCCTCTTTTGCTGTCTCCATCCCCATATACGGTGCTGGTGACAAATCTTTCCTCATAAAAAAATAAATTCAAATTTCGCAGTCAGGGAAATTGTAATCGCATGAAAGCACAGTTTGACGCGTCATTAGAGTAACATTAAACGGACAGTAGAGTCAGCGCATCCGCTGAAAGCTTCAGCTGCTGTGTGGCGATGTCTGTTTCAGTTAGCGAGATGATTGCCATTTATGTGATGTGGTTATAGCAGCACTTTTTTGGTGATTGGCAATCTGCAGTATGCTGCGAGAGACCGCTCTGGTACAGAAGAGCATCGTGAAACGACCATATTGGCTTATTTAGATGATCGGTTGTATGGGCATAAGTTCGAAAGTACTTTTATCTCTCTGTTCTATTTTACTGCTTCACTTTTTTTGTTTCTTCTGATTATGCGAGTCGCGTTAACAGCCGACTGATAACTGTTTGGTCTTCTCTTTTTATGCAGCCGGAAGCTTGTTTTCATTGAAGGCAGACAAGCGCCAACCTCGAGCAGTAAATATAAAGGCGACATACGGGTCATTTAATCACCTTTGTGACCCTCTGCGAAGAAAAACAACTCAAGGAATGAGAAGCGGAGGAGGAAGTATAATGGCGTTCTGAGTGTTTCAATGTAGATGCCTCTAATATTACGCCAGCATGCTTTTGTTCAATTCCAGACGTTTACATGTCCTATGTCAGAAAAAAGGAAATAGCTGCCCTCATTTCAAAGAAAGGTTGCATTCCTTTGCTACAAAAGAGTGCAGGAGGAAAACAGGGAAACAGTAGTATATTTGTTTGTTTGTTTGTTTCGCGCCTGAATTCGCAAACGTACAGAAACAACTGTCGGGTGAGAAACCAGCGATTCTATCTATCGCGGGCAGAACTATTTTTTTTTTTTCTTTCTTTCAGAATATCCGGTGCTGCGTCGTATCGAGTCCTGTTGGTTGGTTTGTGGGGTTTAACGCCCCAAAGCGACTCAGGCTATGACAGACGCCGTAGTGGAGGACTCCGGAAATTTCGACCACATGGGGTTCTTTATCGTGCACTGACATCGCACAGCACACGGGCGCCTAGCTTTTCGCCTCTTTCGACAAGCGGCCGCCGAGGCCGGGATTAGATCCCGCATCCTTGGGAACAGTAGTCGAGCGCCGTAACCACTGCGTCACCCCGGCGGATTGCGTCGTATCGAGTCTGAACGCCCTTGCTGAGTATTTGTTATTTCTATCGTCGCCATTTTTATATTCGTGCCAAGTACAAGTAGTCGCTATGTAGGGCGCCAAGTTAATTGGCGCACTTTAATTGATTCTGATTAATCAAGACGTCTGCGCCAGAAAAAAATATTGAGGGGTTCTTTCGATATGCACAACAGTTCTGTTTACTCGAAGCCGATAGCAAAAGTTTTCCATAATAGAAGTTTTTGCCCATGACACATTTCAAGCCACAAGAGACTAATGAGCGGGCACTAGACATATTTAAAGAGTTATTAATAGGTACAAGCGCCACTGCAGTTTTGCGATATGAGGAGTTCAGGTTCTAAATCAATATAGGCTTCAGCAGACGCCCATGTTAGAAGCAAATCAAGATACAGTAGTTAAGAAACCTCGATTGTCTTAGCTCATATTGATGAACATGCGAACTAATTGCGGTGACAATTATTTTTTTTTCCTACGTCATTGTGTAGTGAATATGTTTGGATAAGATGGTAAGGCGTCATTACCCGTTTTCGCTTCCCGCGCTTTGTGTTCGACTTATGATCTTTTGCGCCCGCATGCTCGCGTCATCTCCGTGACGACACACTTGTGTGATGCCATACACTCAAAAACTCCCAAAACCTCTTTTTTTCTTGAAGAACCTCCTGTGAGAAAACGCGTATGGCGACCTTCTCATAATAGCAGAGTGTAAGCCTAGGCAGCGTAGAAAACATAATCCCGGTCTGAAGAATACTGTTACGTCTACAAAAAAAAAAAAAAAAAAAAAAAAAAATGAAACAACTGCTCAAACAAATTCCTGCCTTACAAAAACATATGATGAAAATATTCGGGCCTAAAGAATGGCGCGCGAAGCCATCACACACTCATGCGACTTTTCGTGAAACTGAGCTAAGAGAAGTGCTTCCGAATTATGTTTCAGGTTGCCAAGATATTTTTAATATGGCGACTTCTGCAACGGTAAAAGTACATAAGAGAGCATTTCGAATAAAACTGAAATAGTCTGTTTACAAGTTTTAATTAGTATTCAAAGTTTTTGAGCATACCACCCACTAGACAAGACAATTAGCGGCACCAGCCTCGCTTTAGTTCGTACGCATTATAAAGACATTTTCTGACCACACAACAAACATTTGGATTCCAGTTTCAGAAAGGGCCCACTAAGCAGTATGCTTTTCCATGCCATCTGGAAATAACAGAACACACGCCGTCTTATAAGCAAAATCTTGGAGGCATGTGTTGCTTAGTCCAGTCGAAATTCCTTTTCGGTAAGAAGAAAGCTTAAAGCTTGACTGCTTCTCTTGCTCAAAATTGTTATGTCCAGTATAGATAATTATTAGGGCAAAGCCTTGAATCTAAGCCATGGTTGCTGAAATAAATAATTATGTGACAGTAAATCCCCTGTTCCGGGTTCTTGAAGTGTATAGCGAAGCGTTTTCTGCATAAAAAAGATAAGCGGGATTCTTGTGGTCGAACGCCAATAACAAAATTAGAGCCAAGTGATTTATCTGAACGTAAGTGCGATAACTCTATGCGATATCTTACGAATAAGTTTTGCTCTCAAATATTTAATGAACGTTCATAAAAAATGCGAGTAGAATTTCAAAAGAATGTCCAAGAAACCCCGTCTCGGTTCCTGTTTGCTACATGTGGACAAAGGGGAGGTGCTAAAAGTTCTAACTTCGCCTTCGCTTACGCTTAGAGACATTGAGTCTCAACGTTGTAACCACGCTTGCTAGTGACAATCACTTAGCTTTGCTCGAATGATAACTCAGACGTGCGGGCTACGATGTGATCAAAATAAAACATGATTTAAGCGTGATCATTCCTTGCCGTGATATATTTTGAAGTGTAAAAAAGGAAGTTAGTAGAAAGAGGTCTCTCTTACATGAAGGTCTCCATTAGCTGCCTTTTTTCAAAATATTAGCTGTGATTCAGCTCTGGTTAAACCAGGATGAAAGCGAAAGCTTCGTTTGCCTGTGGACGAACTAGCGATTGAGCACATGGTTAAGCAGTGGTTTAATTTGTGGTTTAGTCTTTATTTGTGCTAATGACTACGCTGCGCTGAAGGCTCGAGTTGACTGCGTAGTGAAGCTTCCAATTCAAAATTATGGGGGACACTTAACTTTAAGGGTATGACGCGATAACATAGGCTACTGGCCCACATATAAAGCTGGGCTGTAATCATCATTATCATCATCAGCCTGACTATACCCACTCCAGGGCGAAGGCCTCTCCCATATTTCTCCACTTAACCCGGTTCTATGCTAGCTGCGTCCACTTGACCCCTGCGAAGTCCTGAACCTCATCCGCCCATCTAACTTTCTTCCGCCCCCTGCTACGCTTTCCTTCTCTTGGAATCCAGTTTGTTACCCTAAGCAACCATCGGTTATCCTCTCTTCGCACTACATGTCCTGCCCATGCCAATTTCTTCTTCTTAATTTCCACTAGAATATCGGTAACTTGAGTTATTTCTCTGACCCACTCTGCACGTTTCCTATCTCTTAATGTTACCCCTACCATTGTTCATTCCATAGCCCTCTGGGTTGTCCTCAACTTAAGTAGAACTCTCCTGGTTAGCCTCCCCGTTTCAGCAACATAGGTGAGTACAGGTAAGAGGCAACTGTTGTATACTTTCCCCTTGAGCGATACCGGTAAGCTGCTAGTCATAATCTGCGAGTGCTTGCCAAGTACGCTCCATCCCAATTTTATTCTTGTTTTTTCCTTTTCATGGTCCGGATCTGCGGTTACCACCTGTCCTAAGTAGACATATTCGTCTACTACTTCCAGTACTTCGCTACTTAATGTAAACGGCTGTTCCTTCCCTAGGCTGTTGAACATTACCTTAGTCTTCTGCATATTGATTTTCAAGCCTACCTTTCTACTTTCCCTGTCTGTAACTTCCTGTACCTTTCCTGTCTGTAGCTGGGCTGTAACGAAGCCGTATGAACGTGCCTGAGTGGTCTATGGGTAGCATGAATGCAACGGTCCTGGCAGGTTGATTCCGATATCACTCTTCCATGCGAAATGATAAAGGCCGGAGTTGGCAGCCCCTGCTAACCCGACACTGACGCTGAACGCTCGAGCTGGCTGGCGTAATGAAACTTCCACTTCAAAAACAAAATTTCTACTGAATTCTAATGAACACTTGAATCCTTGGAAATACTGTATCATCCCTCTTGGAGATACCATCACTTACATGCAGCAAAAGATTCATACACTGACGAAGATATGTTAAAAACACAGAATTATTTTGTGTCTGCTTAATGGATACCTTCCGCTAAAAGACGTCTAGTTGCAAAAAAAACTTCCAACTATTTTCAATTTGTTTCTTCATTCCTTCAGCAGAATGTTGCGGCGGACGGAGAAATATTTAACGCCAGAGAGAAACAGTCATCCGTAGGGCTTCTCAGCGTATTATAACTGCGCAAAGTTGAGAAATGAGGAAGAATAAGTGCACACGCATGAGTTTTTACGAAGGGTGGTTGCTGTTTGCTAGGCCCTCAAACAAGCAGGACAAAAGCCACAACCGCGTTCCTTCCCCTCGCCACGGGCCATGCAGAATCGCAAGATCAGGGAGGGAACGAGTCACTGTGAGTCTGCTGTAGTGCATGTCATAAGGTCCATTCGCTGGATTTGGGTATTTCTGCAAAGTGTTCGCAAGCCCCAAGGGCAGCGTTGGTGTCGTGGCCCGGGGGCCAGAGAAAGCTTGAGAAGGTCGCGAAAAAGTGAGAGACGTCGCCTAACAACAACAACGTTTTAATCTTGCATTGTGTAAAAGCGGCCAGTTAAGCAAATCCAAGAAAGAAAAGAGAACAAGTCCTTCGACGGCGAACATCTTCTGGTGGGAAGCAATTACCCCTTATACACACTCGGCAGTTTAGATGGAAAGAAAGGAAGGGGTAAGAAGAGGCGCACGTGTCGGTTCACCAAGCGTGAACGGGCCTGCAGGCGTCCAGGCACCCGCGCCGGCGCTCACTTCTTCACATTAGCCGCGGGCGGTGATTCCCGTGATTCCCCACGAGCTCCATGTTCTGGAAATTCTTCGAACAAACGTATACACCCTTAAGAACACACGTGCCGGTGAAACATGTCAGGAAAAGCAAGGTCTTCACAGCGCTGAAACGGCAAAAATGTCCGCCGTTCAGATTGGCGCCCCCCCGTGTCCGCTGTATCCCGCCGGCGGTTTCACACGACGGTGGTGAAATGCAGCAGTACCATGTTGAATTATTTATTGTATTGTTATACACAGAAAAAGAATCTAGTCAAGATAGTCAATTTAGAACATTACAGCTGAAAATCTAACCTAGTTGTGCTTGGTATTTCGAATATTCCTAACGAATCTGAGTCTGAACTACGTGACAAGGTTATAACAGAAACTTTGGAAGGCAAATTAGGCACCAGCTGCACATCAGTCAGTCGTATACACATGATTGGTAAACCTTCACCGAAACAGCCCATAATTGTTCGCTTTCAAGACTCGAGAGAAAAAGAAGCTGTGTTTAGCAATGCTTACAAACTGAAAGGGACAAATGTCTCTATTCAAAAGGACTACTGCACTGACACTCTTACAAGACGCAAGTTGCTATAAACGACAAAAAAGCAAAAAAAAAAAAGGTTCGGCTAATCCACGACAAACAGTGCATAGATGGCCAGTTCTACAAGTGAGATGACGAAGCTATGTCTCGTGTACTTTTACCTAAACGTAACAGCCATCCTTCTCCAGGCGAAAGCTAGCATTTAAATACCGGTTAGCTACGCCTCCTTTTTTTAACACTCGAAGTCTGATAAATAAAAATTAGAAGAATTCAACACTGCTGAACTGAATATGGAGCGAAAACATTAGCTGCGGGTGACCGAGCATTCTTCTTCTTTTTCTTCTTCGCAGCCGAAAAGAGCGCTTGTCTCAGCTGCAGGAGGTGGTTAGTTCGAAACCCACCGCTGGACACCCACCGGTAAAATTGGGTGCAAGCGTCCCCCGGCCTGGCGCTCGGCTTTTCTACGGGTGTGCGCTTGGGAGAAGCTTCGCAAAGCCCGCTGCGCTCCTCCTTCGCGGTGGGCCCAAACCCAGTTTTGAACCTCGCAGCCTACACAGGTGGTTCAGTTTGCCTTGCAAAGGTACTTCCTTTGAGCGTCACCTGAAGATCTCACTTTGAGCCTCAGCTGCAGCAGTTTGAAAAAGAAAGGGCCCCATAATGGGCTTTTGCCGCACAAGGCGGACTTATTGTTGTCCGATGGCGAAACTGATCACTGCCACATCGGAGCAACAATTCGAAACCTGTGACCCTCCCCAAGCATTTCACCCGAAAAAACCGAGCACCAGGCCGGGGGAAAGCTTGTACCCATTGAAAAACCGGTGGGTACCCGGCGGCACCAGGGATCGAACCTAGTACCTCCCGAACACGAGGTGGATGCTCTTCTTCTTCCTTGATATTTGGCACATACCCACGAAGGGGGATTGGCCAGGGTTCAGTGTGGACTGCCAAATGTCCTACACAAACTGAATTAGTGTATTACAGTAATTGACAACTAAACAAAAACATAAGATTTAAGATCACAAAAGCTATTGAAAGAAGAAGTATGAAGCAAAAATTTGGAATTTTGTAAATTTGGAATACAATTAGCAAGAGAATCTCCGTAGCTGTGATGTAGTTATGTAAGCACTGACAAATTTGAGGCAACGCAAATCCCTTGTGGAGGCTGTACCACAAGGCCACGCTTATCTTCTTCTTCTTCTTCTTCTTCTTCTTCTTCTTCTTCTTCTTCTTCTTCTTCTTCTTCTTCTTCTTCTTCTTCTTCTTCTTCTTCTTCTTCTTCTTCTTCTTCTTCTTCTTCTTCTTCTTCTTCTTCTTCTTCTTCTTCTTCTTCTTCTTCTTCTTCTTCTTCTTCTTCTTCTTCTTCTTCTTCTTCTTCTTCTTCTTCTTCTTCTTCTTCTTCTTCTTCTTCTTCTTCTTCTTCTTCTTCTTCTTCTTCTTCTTCTTCTTCTTCTTCTTCTTCTTCTTCTTCTTCTTCTTCTTCTTCTTCTTCTTCTTCTTCTTCTTCTTCTTCTTCTTCAGCCCACATATAAAGCCCGGCTTTAACCAAGCCGTATGATTGCGCCTTGATAGCCTATGAGGGTAACGTGAATGCCAGGGTCTTGGCAGACTGAATCTCATAATCGTCCCATGTGAAATGAGAGACCCAAGTTGGCAGATCCTGCCTGGTGACCACGGACACGGACACGGCACACCGCGACGAGGAGTTAAACCTGGCGTAGTATTGCTTTCGCAATAAAACAGGTGCATTAGAAGTTCGTTTTTTTTTATATACGATCTGCACTTTTGAGCAGTCACTAAAACCTGGCTGCACGAATCTTTACAGGCAGATGAAATTGTGCCTCACGGGTACAAACTTTTTTGGCGTGATATGGGTTCTCGAGGTGGTGGTGTAGCAGTTATTGTAAAAGCGCCTGTTTATGTTATTTCCAGTGAAACAAATGCCCGGATGCGAATCTTTTTTATCAAAAGCCCGATATGCAGAATTCACATTCTTTATTGGCACAGTGTACCGCCCCCCAAGCTCAAATGATACTCTTACGGGGAAGGTCCGCGGTCCGAAAGCTGTCCACACAACGAACGTTGAAGACGGCACCGATCTCACCACCTCAGCGTCGTGTTCTTCTGGGGGTCTGTCGCACTTCATTATCCTCACCACGACAGCGAATACCGCTAAGTAACACTACCCAGCTCGGGACAAGCACAGACCCGGTGCATTCTACGCTAGCGAAATAGAACCTGCATAATAATGCTTCATACGGGACCCATGCACTATTTCGAAGGTTGGCGATGTGAACGAGGACTTCGGATGCACAGATGCAACTTCGTATGTGACGTCTGTCACGGGACGCAAAACACAGCAAGGGTCTGTGTAACAGGGCAAAAGATTTTCGCACAACCCCAAGGAGTCGTAGCCATGCCCCTAGAACTTGACGATAGCAAATCACCAGAACCGGATGAAGTACCAAATGCTGTTCTGAAGCGTTACGTCAAACGGATATCTCGATTTCTGACTAACATTTCCCACTTATCGCTAGATGCAGGTGAAATGCCAGCACTACGGCGCATGGCACGCGTTTTTCCAGTTAACAAAAAAGGTGAACAGTTATCTGTCGCCATTTATTGACCAATTTCGATCACAAGTTCTCTAAAATGCTGGAACACTTTATAGCATCATATATTCGAAACCACCTAGAAGGCAACAAGGTATTGTCTGAAATACAACATGGTTTTCGAAAAGGGTTGTCAACTGTCACACAACTGCTATCGACTGTACATGAACTTGGATGTGTGTTGGACGGAACGGTCAAATCGATGTGTTGCTCCTAGACTTCTCCAGAGTCTTTGACTGGGTTTCGCATGCAAAATTATTCTTGAAACTGAAATGTATTGGTATTCCTTAAAGTAGTGTCACTGGAGCAAAGCCTATCTTAATGATAGGAAAGAGTACGTCACCATCATGTAGTGTTCTCGGATGTTAGATGTTACTTCTAGTGTGCCTAAGGGGAGTGTCTCGGCCTAGATCCATTTTTAAATTTTCATCAATGACCTGTTAGATGTTATTCCAGAGTAGGTGTCTGCCAAAGTATTTGCCGACGACTTTGTTGTGTTTCAGGAAATATTACAGAACACTTTAGAAGCTATTTCCCACTGGTATGCAAATTTAGGTTTCCAGTTGAACACTGATAAAATAGTACTTTTTAAGAGTAACAAGGAAAATGTACCTTTGTACCTTTACATATCAGCTTCGCACCAATATTACTTTAGAGGTGGAGTGATATAGGTGCTTAGGGGTTACACTTACAAATAATTAACTTGGTCGCAACACATTTCAGAAATTTCTGCTGCTGCACTTTGCAAAAAAACTGTGAGAATTAATTCTCAAGCGAGAAATTAGGAATGCTCCTGCCAGTACTAAGTATTTTGCCTATAACAAGTGCATAAGAACTAAAACTTGAGTATGCGGCGGTTGTATGGAACCAACATAATAAAAAAAAATATTGTAAGCACTGTGAGTGACCTTCATCTTCATCTCAGCGTAATCATCATCGGTCTTCGGGTCGTGCGAAGAAGACGAAGTGTTGCTAAGCTGTGGCTAGTCGGTAGCTGCTGCTTCGGCCTACCTGAAGTAAAAAGGTGAATTTGCTGGTGCGTTCTTCTGCCTCACAAGTGGTGGAAGTGACTCCTGATCCCAGCGTCCTCAACGCGGCACCCCCTGGAGCTCCGTTCCGGTCGTGTTCTTGGCGGCACATCAACCGCCATGGCGCAGTCACATCCCCCTGCTCTCACCGTTCCGGCGCCTGTAGCTACCGATGGGCATCCCACGGCTGCCCATGCCACCTCTGCACCACTGACGTCCCAAGGTGCACTTGCTCAGCACCATTTGACCCACCCAACTTGGTCAGTTACCTCACGTCAGCGCGACCCTCCGGTTTTCGCCGGTCTCCGCGGTGACGACGTCGAAGACTGGCTACAGCAGTACGATCGGGTGAGCGCTTTTAACGGTTGGGACGCTTCTATGAAGCTACTCAACGTCTCATTCTACCTGAGTGACGTGGCTAAGACGTGGTTCCTCAACCATGAGGACGCCATTCCTGACTGGCCTCAATTCACGACACAGATCCGCCAGATATTTGGAACTGTTGGTGCTGGTCCGGCCTCTTTTCAAAAGAAGCTAGAGACCCGTGTGCAGCTTCCAGGAGAGACATACACATCCTACATTGAGGACGTACTCGCCCTTTGCCGGCGAGTTAACAATGGCATGGTCGAGGCTGAACGTGTCGGACATATTTTAAAAGGAATTGGCTCTTTTGCCTACGCAGCTCTAGCTGCCCAAAATCCCGTCACGGTGGCAGACATTCGTGCCACTTGCCAGCGACTTGACTATCTACAGTCGCGCCGCCTCAACAACACCTGGGATCCGAGCCAAATTCCCGAAACTGATCTGCGCACCATCATACGATCTATAATACGGGAAGAGCTCCACAATGATATTTCGTCGGTTCCTGCCTTCTCACGCCCACCTGCTCAATCTACTGGGTTGCGTGGCATTATCAAGGAGGAGCTTACTTCACTCAATCGTCCCATGGCTACAGAACCACCAGCTCCGACGTATGCTCCGAACGTTCCGACGTATGCTGAAGTCACTGCGGCTCCTCCTCCTTGTCCTCCTGTCCATCACGCGCCTGTCCCACCCAGCCTCGCCGCCCTGTCCCCGCGACCACCGGTGTATGGTAATTGGCGGCCTCTCCCACCTCGTCCAGTATGTTTCTACTGCGGAATCCGCGGCCATGTAACACGCGTTTGTCGCCGACGACTGCGAGATGAGCGTGCGAGCTATGCGTACGTTCGACGTGACGACGCCTACCAGCTTCCTCCTCGCCAGTACTACACCGATAATGACCTCCGTCCCTCTTCCTCCCCGTCGACTTCTCCTGACCGGTCTAGGACAGCACGGCCATCGCGTCGTCGCTCCCCGTCACCCTTTCGCCGGACTTCGTCGCCCCTTCGCCCTCCATCTTCAGCTTCTGCCCGCCAAACGGAAAACTAACCTGTGCAGTTTCCGGAGGTAAAACTGCACCGCCTGTCGTCGCTCCAATTCCTCCTCTGCTCCCATCAAACATGTTGACTGTATTCCTTGAGGGACATGAACTGGAAGCTTTAATTGATACCGGCGCCGCTATTTCTATTATGAAACTTGACTTGTGTTTAAAACTGCGAAAAGTGCGCACACCTTATACCGGTCCTCCTTTACGTGCTGCAAATGGACAGAATATTAACCCTTGTGGAGCGTGTACAGCCCGAGTCACCATTGATGGCATCTTGCACTTCATTGAGTTTGCTGTCCTATCCTCCTGTGTCCATCAACTCATCTTCGGCTGGGATTTCCTCCAAAACGCCTCAGCAGTCATTACGTGTTCCCCTCCCACTATTGAAGTCACTGAATGCAACATTCTTGCCGATAGAGAACCACTTTCTTCCCGTGTAGTTATGCTTGCCGATCACGTCCTCTATCCGGGCAACGAAGATATTCTATCTGTGACTTCTGACGCCGTCACCGATGGCGACGTCCTGATTACACCCAGCCCTCGTCTCCTGTCAAGAGGTATTATCATCATCGTGTCCCTTCTTCGCTTCTCCAGCGGTTCTTCTCTTCTCGCCGCATTCAACACCACATCAGAGCCCATTCTTCTGCGACGCGACTCTACTGTTGCATCAATTGCTTCCGCCCAGCCTGTCACACTTCTTCCCATTTCCACCTCCGATCGCTCTGATTCATCCCCTGCCTCGCTCAGTGCAGCACTTCGCCACACGATCAGCACCGACCTGACAACAGACCAGACAGACGCATTGCTCGCTGTATTGAACAAGCACGCAGACTCGTTCGACGTCAATTCCGGCACACTGGGTCAAACCGCTGCAGCAACGCATCGCATACTCACCGACGGATCAAGCATAGTTAGACGCCGGCCTTATCGTGTTTCTCCAACCGAGCGCAAAGTTATTCAGGAAAATGTTGCTGACATGCTTGCACGCAACATCATACGCCCATCGTCTAGTTCCTGGTCATCGCCTGTTGTGCTAGTGCAAAAAAAAGACGGTTCGGTTCGTTTTTGTGTAGATTACCGTGCTCTAAACAGAATAACTCGTAAGGATGTGTATCCCCTCCCTCGAATTGACGACGCCCTCGATTGTTTGCAAGGTGCCCAATTTTTCTCCAGCCTTGACTTAAGATCAGGCTACTGGCAGATCCCCATGAATGAAGATGATAAAGAGAAGACCGCCTTTACAACACCGGACGGTTTATACGAATTCAATGTAATGCCTTTTGGACTCTGCAACGCTCCTGCTACATTCGAGCGTATGATTGACACAGTTCTCCGCGGCCTCAAATGGAAAACATGTCTCTGTTACTTAGATGACATCGTCATTTTTTCTTCGTCATTTCCTGATCACCTTACTCGTCTCGATGAAGTTTTGACAGCACTTTCCAGCGCTGGCCTACAGCTAAACACGAAGAAATGCCGTTTTGCATCAAAATCCATTAAAGTTCTTGGCCATCTCGTAAGCAGCGAAGGAATTAAGCCTGACCCTGAAAAAATCGCTGCTGCGCTGCACTTTCCCCGTCCAACTCGGGTCAAAGATCTCCGCAGTTTCCTCGGCTTGGCATCATACTTCCGCAGATTCATCCGCAATTTCGCCTCTATTGCCTCACCTTTACATGCGCTTCTTCACAACGACACGCCTTTCATCTGGTCTCCTGCTTGCGAAGAAGCATTTGAAACTCTGAAGCGTGCTCTGACTTCGGGTCCCGTCCTCTGCCATTTTGATGATAAAGCACCGACAATTTTGCACACCGACGCCAGTAGCCATGGCATTGGCGCTGTCCTTCTGCAACGCCAAAACACCTCTACAGAAAATGTTGTTGCCTATGCGAGCCGAACTCTGACTTCTGCGGAACAAAACTACACTATTACCGAACAAGAATGTCTCGCCGTCGTCTGGGCTGTTCAGAAGTTTCGTCCTTACCTGTACGGCCGTCACTTCACAGTCGTCACTGACCACCACGCCCTATGCTGGTTATCCACTTTGAAAAATCTGTCCGGTCGTCTCGGGCGGTGGATCCTCCGCCTTCAAGAGTACGACTTTACTGTCACTTACAAATCGGGCAAGAAGCACAAGGACGCCGACGCTCTCTCTCGTTGCCCTATTGCTTTGCCGTCGCAACCCATGTCCTCGCATTCCTCTCCTGTCCCAACGGAGTCAAGCCATTTAAACCCTACAGTTATGCAGTCTTTGAGCGCCGCCTCTGTTGCTCCCATGCCAGATATACACTGCAATCTTGCTCACCACCAGAGTGCTGACCCTTACTGTCAAAAGCTGATTGATAGTCTCAGCGGTGTTATTAGACCTCCAAATGCCCGTCTCCGTCGTCGGCTCAAAAATTTCAAGTTACAGGATGGCACATTATTTTGGCACAACTACAGCCCACTGGGCCACACATGGGTTCCCGTAATTCCTTCTCCCCTGCGTCCTCAAGTTCTACAAGCCTTTCACGACGACCCCACCGCAGGTCACCTTGGGTACCACAAAACCTACGACCGCATCAAACGTCGTTTCTTCTGGCCTGGCCTTTCAACCTCAGTATTAAAATACGTAGCGTCTTGCATCCCTTGTCAACGACGCAAGCGGTCTACGTCGCCTCCTGCCGGTCTCTTGCAACCTCTCCCATGTCCTTCCACACCTTTCGAAGTCGTCGGAATCGACTTGTATGGACCCCTGCCCTTGACTCCAGCTGGCAACCGCTGGGTCGTTACTGCCGTTGACCACCTCACCCGATACGCTGAAACCGCAGCACTTCCTTCCGGCTCCGCTTCCGAAATCGCCAACTTCTTCCTCCACACCATACTTCTTCGCCACGGCGCCCCTCGCCTCCTCCTTAGCGATCGTGGCAAGTCGTTCCTCTCCACCGTCCTCGCCGCAGTGCTTCATGCTTCAGGCACGGTGCATAAAACTACATCTCCTTACCACCCTCAGACCAATGGCCTCACGGAACGCTTTCATCGCACCCTTTCTGATATGCTATCCACCTACATT